>NC_092876.1:198466052-198766052 GCF_028372415.1 Notamacropus eugenii | reverse complement strand
GAGGACCCTGTGGCCTGTTTAGTTTCTGAATTCTTTGAAATGAAGTTTAAAAGAGCTGCTCTAAATATTTTTATACCTATACATCCTTTTCCTTTTTCTTTTATCTCTTTGGGATTCAGACCTAGTGGTGATATTGCTGAGTCAAAGGGTATGCACAGTTTGGACAAAGTTCCAAATTGTACTCCAGAATGGTTGACTCAATTCACAATTCCACCAGCAGTGTCCCAATTTTCTCACAGCCCCTCCAACATTTATCATTTTCCTTTTCTGTCATGTTAGCCAACGTGATAAATGTGATAAATGTACCTCAGAGTTGTTTTAATTTGTATTTTTCTGATCAGTAGTGAGTTAGAGCATTTTTTAAAATGACTATTGATAGCTTTGATTTCTTCTTCTGGATACTGCTTGTTTATATCCTTTGACCATTATCAATTAGGGTACATCGAATGACTTGGGGAAAAAAATTCTGTATTTATTCAGATCAGTAAAGTAGTAAATGAGAGTAAATATTCATGACTTGAAGTGAATTTTTAACATTCATTTACAGGCTTTAGCTTCTATTGTAATTCTTTATTTATAGTCTTCCCCCTTAATTTCTGGTTGGATTTTCAAAACATTTTAAGTTTTAAGACATAACTGGATGGCAAAAAAAAATGACAAACTATTACCTGTAATGAAATTGATCATTTTCATTTACTGTTTAGAAACTGACTTTTAAACTCTGTCATATGTTGTGGGCATTATCTGTTCAAAGTGGAAATGCTCTGATATCAGAGGTAGAACACAATGCATTGTCAGAGAACTCACAGGAGAGAAACACTGAGCCATAGGGGAAAAAAGGCTGAGAAGACCAGAGAAAGCCCAATAGATAAGAATATTATGAAGAAATATTGAACAGGGAGCTGGTAGAGAGATATATTGGAAAAATTGTGCTGGAAACCCAGTTCTTTATTTTCTGCAATGTGTTGATGTGAAGGCTGCTTCTTTGATAGAAGTCTGTTTCCTTTTGACTTCTAGAATTGTGGAAGCACAGTGTGCCATTCATGAGACCAAATCCTTTTCTTGTTTAGCATTTCAGTAGAGGCTGAATGTGTACAATAAATTTCATCACTACTTATTTGCAGAAAATGCCAACAAGTTTGGCTTCTTAATAGTCCTAACTCTTCATTATCCAAGCATTCATTCTTTTTAACTTGTGGCTCCAAGCACAGCTTGGGAAGAAAAGAAGAAAAAGTGCCACGTTTCTGGGAAAAATAAGGCTTTAAAATATTATTGCTTAAATGTTGTAGCTTTAAATGTATAATCCCACCTTTTTCCTTAGTAGAAAATTTTCTATATTTAGAAGCTTACTTCTCTAGCAGCCTAAAATTTTTAGTGATATATTCCTTGAATTTCCTGGTAACATTATTAGTAATTTTTATCCTTTTTAATGAACAGTTAAACTTTAAAATGTGGTACATAGTTTGTATCTCTAACATATTTAGATTATTTAGAACTCATGCTTTACTTTAAAAATATTAAATTGCCTTATAAGCATTACTTATTTTAAAAAAAACATAAAACCCCTCTATGCATACCATAACCTTGCAATAGACTTCTCTCTTCTTCCCCTGTTTATTAACTCAAATTTTTGTTAGTTGATACAGTTTCTACCCTTGTGTTTAAGTGACCTCACCCTTGGAGTTGCTGTTTCTTCATACTGACAGCTGTTGATAGAAATTATTTGGTGAATATATTGTATATACCTGGCTGTTAGGTTCATCCTGGATCACAGAAGTAGAGCAAGAAGAAAACTTAGAGATTCAAGAGGTCAGCCTCCTGGTGTTACAGATAAAGAGGCCCAGAGATGTTAAGTAACTCACTCAAGCAGATTCATGATTTGAATTTAGATCCTTGGAACTCCTAAATTTATTAGTCCTTTGTACTATAATGTATATTGATGGTTATCTTGAGTAGCAAGAAACTTTTCTAGGGGAGCACTTAAAACTCTTTATTTTGCACACACATCTGAAGGCTGTCACTCAGTTCTTAATTAACACTTTGTCCAGTGATCTACTGATAAACAAGAGGTAAAAAACTTAACCAAGAAGGCCATACATCCTCAGGGAAGCTTACAGGAACTGGTGTGTGATCACTAACATTTTAGTGATGTTCCTTGTATTTCCTAGTTTCTGTTAGAAATTTTAATACTTTTAATGAATCACTGCCTAAAATTTAGTATATAATAGTCGTAAGTATTTATTGATTGCCTAATCTTGTGCCAGGCACTGTGCTAAGCACTGGGGATACAAAAAAAAGGCAGAAGACAGAAACTGCCTTCAAAAAGCTCACAATCTAATGCAAGAGACAGCATGTAAGCAGCTATGTACAAATAGCTATATACAGGATAAATTGGAATTAATCACCAAAGAGAGGGCACTAGAAGTAAGGGAGATCAGAAAAGGATTTCTGTAGAAGGTGAAATTTTACCTGGAACTTGAAGCCAGGGAAGCCAAGGGCAGAGATGAAGAAGAAGAACATTCTAGGCATGAGGGACAAGTAGAGAAAGTGTTTAAAGTTAAGAGATGGGATATTATATGTGAGAAACAGCAAGGAGGTGAATGTCATTGGATTGCAAGATGGAGGATGGGAAAGGGAGAGATATAAAATGTAAGAAGACTGGAGAGATAGGAAGGGTCCAGGTTATGAAGGGTTTTGAACACCAAACAGGGTTTTATATTTTATCCATAAGGTGATAAAGAGCTGCTGGAGTTGATTGATTAGGGGAATAGCATGATCAGACCTGTGCTTTTGAAATATCACTTTGGTGACTGATGGGGACTGTAGTGGGGAGAGATTTGAAGCAGGGTCATTAACCGTCATACTATTGCAATGGTCGAGGTGTGAGATGATAAGGGTCTGTGTCAGGGTGGTGGTAGTGTCAGATGAGAGAGGAGGGCTTATATGACATATGTGGGCAAAATCAAAAGGCCTTGCCAACAGATTGTATATGGGGGTGTTGGAGAGAGAGTGAGGAGTCAGGGATGACACCTAGGTTGTAAGCCTGGGGGACTAGGTGGATGGTGGTAGAAATGTTAAGAAGAAGGGAGGGTTTTGGGGGGAAAAGATAATAAATTCAGTTCTGGATATGTTGAATTTAAGTTGATCTGTTTGAGATGTCCAAGAGGCAGTTGTAGATGCAAAACTGGAAAACAGAGATGTTAAGTCTGGGTAAGTAGATTTGTGAATCATTATTGTAGAGGTGATAATTGAATCCATGGGATTTCATGAGATCACCAAGTAGAATAGTATAGAAGGAAAAAGGATAGAGCTCAGGGAACAGCCAAAACCCCAAATTAGTGGGCTTGACTTGGGTGAAGATTTATCAAAGGAGAACAGAGAAGGGTGGTCAGACATGTAGGAAGAGAGCAGTGACATGAAAATCTGTCAAGGAGTAGAGGGTGGCAGTGTCACAGACTTCAGAGAGGTCAAGAAAGATTAGGACTAAGAAAAGACCATTGTCTTCCCCTTTCCCTTCCTTTTTCGTCATTTTCCCTTCTCTCTTTTTCTTCCTTCTCCAAGTGATGGCAAAAACAAGAGTAGCTGTGTGTAGTTGAAGTGAGTTGCACAAGTAAATCATTGGAAATAACCAGTTTGAAGAAATGGAAGATTTTGATGTTTAAGGGAATAGTAAAATGCATATTGAAGTCCCCTAGTTATGAAGATAGCAGTTGGAGAGGAAAGATTGTGAACCATCCATTGAGCTCATTCAGGAAAGAAGGGACAGGCCCTGGAGGTTGATAGACAACAGCTATCAGAATTTTGATTGCGTGAACCTTAAAGGAGGAGAGGACACTGAGTTATGATATTAGAGTCTGGAAGTGGTGATGAAGAGCAAGAAGTATTGCTTGACTTTGACCTTGGCCAGACAGTTGAGGAAAATGATTGAAAATATAACCAGTGCTGGAAAGGATAACCAGGAGAATGTGGCATCAGGAAGGAGCCATGTCTCAGTGAGAGCTTGAGCAAAGGAGTGGGAAAAGAAAAGATTTCAGATGAAAGCCAAGTTTTTTTCCTATAGAGCGAGTATTCCAGAGAACACAGTGGAAAGAGTGAGTAGCTTGAGGGTACAAAATGGAATGGAATGGGAATAAAGGATTAATCAGTGAATGAGAAAATTAGGTCCGAATAATGACAGTTGGGAATTCAGGATCCCTGGTATGGTGAAAGTATGAACTGGTGGGAATTTGCTAGTTTAGATTAGCTAGCTAAATCTAATTTACTTTAAATTGTTGAAATCCCTTACATTCATTAGATGATTATTTTAAAAACTCACAAAAGCCCTCTCATTGTCAGTTTACCATAACTTTGTAAATAGATTATACCTTAAGGTATTAGATTTTTACTAGTGCATACAATATTCACTACCTTTATTAAAAATGGTTTGGGGAGGTTAGATTCTGGAACGAGAGCAGAGTAGGTCAGAGAATTCCAAACTCTCCAGATTTCCCCCCCCAAGGAAGACAAAATAGTGCCTCAGGGCAAACAAAGTGTGGTAAAAATAAGTAAGAGTTGAGGCAGAACTGTAGTCCTCCTAGGACAACCAGAGAAGAACAGAAGAAAAATCCCAGGACTGAGCTTTGGTTCCTGTGTGAACACCTCCAGGCTAGTTCTGCCCTGGGGCTAGTTGGGCTGGGAGGTAGCATCTTCCCCAGCCACAGAAATTTTCAACTCCCAGACAGTGTGGGGAGTCAGGCATCTGAGCAGGGGAAGATTGAGGGAACATCTGCTGATAAGGTTCACCAGGCCCAGCTGTGCTGCCCAGAAGCTGCCCTGGGCAAGAAGAAACCAGCATAGCCTGGTGAATACAGAAGCAGTGGGGCAGGGTTACTGCTTGCTGTGGACACTTACAGGAGGGCAGAGTTCTTGGTTTTGGTTCCAGGCCAGAGAGGAGAACTGGAGGAGGACTTGAGGCCCATCCCTCATACCCCAGGACTAGAGGTGATTTCATGTTGCTATATAGAACAAAAATAAAAATAAATGAACAGGCAAGGGAGAAATAATTCGACCATAGAAAGATACTAGGGGAATAGAGAAGACTGGGGTTGGCCTTCAGAGGAGGATACTGAAGCAAAAAAAGCCTCTCCTACCCCAAAGAATAATGTCAAATGGTCATTTGCCCCAAAAGAACTCATAGAAGAACTTTAAAAAGACTTTAAAAATCAAATGAGAGATGGAGAGAAAAAGAGAACAATCTAAGAAAAACAAGAAAATTATGAAAAGAAAGCTAACCAACTTATTGAATTGGAGGTCCAGAATTTTAAGGAAGAAAATGACTCCTTGAAAATTAGAATTGGGTAAGGGAAAGCTAGTGAAGTTTTAAGAGACCAAGAAATAATAAAACATAATATAAAGAATGAAAAACAGAGTAAAATGTGAAACATAAGAAAAACAACTGATCTGGAGAACAGTTCAAGAAGAGAAAACATAAGAATAATTGGACTACCTCAGAGCTATAATCAAAAACAGAATCTTGATACAATATCAGAAATAATTTGAGAAAATTGTCGTGAAGTTTTAGACAAGAGGGGAAAGTAGAAATAGAAAAAAATACACCAGTCACCACCTGAAAGAGATCCTATGGGGAAAATGTACAGGAATACCATAGCTAAATTCTGAAACCCCAAGCTCCAGGAGAAAAGTGTTAGGAGAAACAAGAAAAAACCAATTTACGTATGGCAGAGCCACAATGAGAATCACACAAAACCTAGCAGTGGCTATACTAAAGACCACAGGTCTTGGAACACTATATATTGAAGAGCAAAAGAACTGGGGTTACAGCTAAAAATATACCCAGCAAAGTTAGGCATAATCCCAAATGAAAAAAATGGACATTTAGTAAATTGCCAGACTTTCGGGACTTTATTGAAAAAAAGACTTGATCTTAATAGAAAATTTGGCATATAAAATCCAAGAGAAATATATGGTAAACATCGAAGACTAATTTACTTTTTATATGAGGAAATGTAAACTGTCTTTAAGATTATAATTAGTAATTGGGTAGTTCAAAGAAAGATTGGGGTAAACTGAGTATGATGTGATTTTAAAAAGTAATACCATATAGGAAAAGATAGAAAGTGTAATTATACAAATGGAATGTAAGAATAATGGACAGAGGAATTAGTTGGGGGAGGAGGTCTGGTGGTTCTGGAACCCTACTCTCATCAGACATGGGTTCAAGAGAGAACAATATATACTTTTAGGAAAGAATGAAGTCTTCTAAATTTATAAAGAAATGAGGGTGGGGAAATAGGATAAGGGGAGGTATAGAAGGATGCCTAGATTAATGGGAATGGGATATGTATTTGGAAGGCTATGAAAGTCTTCTAAATTCAGATAGAAACAAGAGGGTAACGGGAAAGGGTGTGGGAGGGGGAGAGGATAAGGTTAAATAGTAGGAGGGCAAGATAGTGCATAGAAGTAAAGTAGAGGAATCAGGAGGGATAAGAAGTAAGAGATATACACAAACATAAAATAAATGTCAGGTAGAATTTATTCGAGAAAAAATCAGGGGTAGTAGTCATGATCTCAGACAAAGTTAAAACTACAGTAGATTGAATCAAAAGAAAAATAGGGAAAACACTGTATATCAGTCATATCAATGTTGTTTTAGACTGTAAAATAACTAGACAGTATAAGGTTGGAATATTGCTGTGTGGTAGGAAATGATGAGTTGGAGGATTTAGAAAAGTATGGAGGGACTTGGACTTACGAAGGAAGACGTTATCCACCTTCAGAGAAACAGCAAAACAAGTATAGTATGATTTTACGTAGATGTATATGAATGTATATGCCTATATATGAGTATGATTATAGATGTGTATGTGTATGTAAGTGTATATATCTACATATGTCTCTACATATTTGTGTATATATGTATATATGAATGTGTGTGTGTATGTATATATACATACACACATATCTGCACTTAATTGTAGCCTTCTTGGGGGAGAGGCGGCAGAAGGGGGAAAAAGAACAAAGTAAAAAGTGCATAGCAAGAAAAAAAGAGATGGCGAGCTCCAGACGCAATGTATAGTATTTATTATATAGTCTTTTTGAAATGGAAATTTATTGCTTTATATTTTGAATCCTCTCTTATGTTCTGCTGTGCATGTAGCAATGTTTATTTTCCTTTTCTTATTTTGTATTTAAGTTTTAGTATTTAAGTTTTTTTCTTTTCTTATTTTGTATTTAAGTTTAAAATAAAGAAAAAATTTACCAAAAAATGGTTTGGTTTGTGGCGGTGAGCTTTAGTAATCTGAACAAAAGTGCTATGTTGGTATCTTGAGTCAGTTTGTTATATATTTTATATTTTGCTCCAAGGATGTGCTTTTTATAAACTTCTCATCTGTTCCTCTTGCTCTGTCCATTGAAGAGTGGCATGTTTGTACTCACATTCCAGGCCCAGGGCAGAGAAATGCTCTGATGTTTCTATAAGTTAATTAAAGACCCTGTCCAAAAGAGCGATACCACGGGCTAGTGCATGAGGATGAAGTGGATACACATGGGATCAAAAGAACAGAGACAAAGGCAACGATGAGGAACTGATGATAGATACATTCAAACACAAACACAGGCAGGGACACAGAGAAAAAGGTAGAGTAGAAGGAAGAAACAGGTTCGTTCCTGAGAGACTAAAGGCCTCATGATTATATTTATTAGATTTGTAGAGATGTATTAGAGATGTACTTCACATTACACAAAATAAAATTTCCTTTTTTGGTACCATTGGTTATTAAAATTCTTGGTTTAGTTTGAGAATCTATGTTAATTTGGAGAATGGATAGGCATTGATTTTTGTAAGTGATAAATATGTTTGAGTTTGCTAACTTCCAAAAATCTTAGAATGTGAATTTTATTTGTTTTCCATTTGGTTTTTAATTTTAATGTTCCCTCAACTTCAATTCTCATATCTAATCAAAAATGTTGTTTATCCAGCAGTGACCACATATTTCCTATTAGTCACATTCTTTTTATTCACACAGGCCTTCATCTCCCCACCTTTGGACTTTTTTTAAAAAATTATTTTTAACATTCATTTAAAAAAATTGAGTTCCAAATTCTTTCCTTCCTTCTAGCTTCTTCCCTACCAATTGAGAAGGCAAACAATATGATATTAATTACATATGTGGAATTACAAAAGCCATCTTTCCATAATAGCTATGTTGCAAAAAAGCAAAAAAAAAAAATGAAGAAAATGAGAAAAATTATACTTCAGTTTATACTCAGAGTTCATCATTTCTTTCTCTACAGGTGGATAGCATTTTTTATCACGAGTTTCGGAATTGACTTGAATCATTTCATTCTTTAAAGCAGCTAAGTCTTTCACAGTTGATCAGCATTATAATATTGTTGCTATTGTTAAAATAATCTCCTGGTTCTGTCCTCTTCACTCTGTCTCAATTCATATAGGTCTTCCTAGGTTTTTCTGAAACCATTCCTCTTGTCTTTTCTTATACCATAATAGTGTGCATTGCAGACGTTGCATCACAACCATTTAACAAAGCTTGTTCAGTCATTTTCCAGCTAATGGACATCCCCTCAGTTTCCAATTCTTTGCAACCACAATATTCTTGTACATATGGATCCGTTTCCTTTTTTTTCGATTTCTTTGGGATGCAGTCCTAGTACTTGATGGGTCAAAGAGTGTGCAGTTTTATAGTCTTGTTCATAGTTCCAAATTGTTCTCCAGAATGATTTTACCTTGGTATTTTTGCAATAGCCTCTTCATTGATCTTCTTTTATCTTGTTTCTCCTCTCTACAATCCATTCTCACCCTGCTGATATCCTCCACGTCCCCCACCTCTTCTACTGAGAAATGTTCAGTGCCTTGTTGCTTCCAGGATAAAATGTAGAATCCTCAGCCTGGCATAAAAACTTTCCAAGAAACAGCTCCTTTCTTCCTTCACATTTTCTGTTGCAGTTAGACTGGCACACTAGCATTTCTTCTGCCGTGTATACCATTGCTCCTCAGTATCTTTGGAAAAGGGATGCCTCTCTCCCGTGTCTAAAATGGACTCACTCCTCTCCACAACTTAGAACCTCAAATTAATTGATATTTATTTGCTTGTGTCTCCCAGGACCAATATGTAAGAACCTTTAGAATGAGGGTGTTTTCTATTTGCCGTATCCTCTTCATTGTGTAGCACAGTGCATTGTACTTAGTGGAGACTTAATACATATTTGTTGAACGAATTGAATAAAAATGCTACCATTTGGCATTTGACTAAGGAAATGCTGAGTTTTTTCTTAACAGTGGAGAAGAAAATCACCTACTTTTAATTATTGGGAAGAGTAAAAGCTTATATTATTCATTGATAGTCCTCTACTTCTTGTCCTTCTGCAGTTTTTAAAGAATTCTTTAAGTTGTATACTGTTGGTTTAGGAAAAGACTGAATAAAATAGACTTCCATAGAGCCATTAAGATTATTTAATAGGGGAGAGTCAACTTTGTCCTCAATAATAATATGATTATAAATTAGGTAATTGCCTTCTATTGGTCTGTTCAGTTTGTATTGAAAGGATTTGAAAGAAGTTTTTTTTAAAAGAATTTTAAAAAAATTCATATACCTGATAGGTATGTACATGGGTTAATAGGAGAAAAAGACATAATTGAATGTTGAGTGTCTTTATTTAATAGTTTTATTAAGATAGCATTTATATTATATATAAGATAGCATAGATATATACATTTTTTTAACTTTTACTAATGCTTGTTTTTCTCTTTGTCAGGGCTCCACCTCAGATAAGGCGCTCAAATCGAGAAGTGAGACCCCTGAGGAAAGAAATACCAGGAGTAGGGCCACGGGGACCCGTAGGCAGAGCACACCCTATATCAAAGAGCGAAAAACCCACCTCCAGTAGGGACAAGGATTTTAGAGCAAGAGGGAGAGACGACAAGGCAAGAATGTTTTTCTAATCATCTCACCGAAAGCCTGTGCCTTTTGGTAGATAAAATTTACTTTTATTAGCTTCTCATGGTTCTCATAGTTTGTCATGGTTGTTGCTTTTGTATAGGTCAAGTAAAAAAATGCAGTTTGATAATAAGCCCCAAGAGGGCATTGTAATTTGAATACTGGGTTATATTTCAGGCACTTGGAAATTCAGTGAAAATATCTTGAAATGAAATCTAAAGACAAATTATATGTGGGGAAAATAAATTTTCTAAGCTTCAGTTGAATATGGATTATTTTTCAGCATATACTCAACATAAAGGAGAAAATAAATCTTTGAAAATATTTGCAGAAAGAAAAGTATTCCGAATCACAGTGAGTTGTAAGTGAAAAATAATTGTGGGAAAATAATTTTTAGGAAGAAATAGATCTATATAGAGAATAACATGAGGAAGATGATTCACAATTTTTCATAGCAAAACCAGGAATTTTTTTTTCTAGTTGAAGGAATTTGACTTGTTTGAAGCTGGTTTTATGCATCTGTTTCCATGAGAAATCACTAGCACATAAACAGACTGCTTGACCACAGCTTTCATTGTCCTGCAAATGAACTTGTGAAATTTTATTTTAACAGGAGGCAGAACAAAATGAACAAATATTTCTATTTCATCAAAACTATCAATAATTCTGTATGAAAAAACCAAAGTATTTTAAGCAACAACAGTCTTTATTGTCATTTGTAATTTATTTAGTCTTTTAATAACTTAAGGAGGTGATAAGAAAAATTTAAGTAAACTTCCAAAGACTTCAGATTAGCTATGGTTCTGCCATCTCTTTTAATTAGGACTTGTTTATTCAGTGGGGTAGGAAAATCCCCTTGTAGAAACAGCACCTTTCTGTGATTCAGCCGAGCAGTTGATTTGGATTTTAAAGTCTTAAAAAGTTGCCTGAGATATTAAATGACCAGCCTGTGGTCACATAACCAGTGTATATTAGAGGGGGCACTTGAACTCATATCTTCTGATTTCAAGGTTTGGTTTTTCTTCAGCATGTTATACTATCTTTTAGTAATGCTTACATGGAGAAAGAATTAAATGAATTTTTGATACATCAGAAATTTGCGTGAATGCTAACAGAGAGGCAAAAGACCAAAATTGGATAATATATGTGTTGACAAGAAGTGTTAGCAAATTCATCAGTTATAATCCCTTTTTACATTTCTTATCAAGGTGAATTATTGACTTAAGTTAATTTTTCTACCTTAATTATAATTTTAATTGTAAAGATGTATTTTGTCTTACATCATGTTCACTTCTTAATATATTCTGTATATAAAGATATTGCTGTTTCCCCCTCTTAGTCAGCAAATCTTCCCTTGTTTGTAGTAAAGATAAAAAAAGTAAGTTCAGTGCATATCTGACATCATCTACTCTGCCTCCATTTAAATCATTGTTACCCTTAAGTAAATGATAATACATATGTGCGTATACACACACACACACACACACACACACACACACACACACACACACAGCCCTCCCTCACTCAAAACAAAGTCAAGTGCAAGTCATGTCATTTATTTCTCTGAAGGCATGGTCTTCTTCGGCAGCAAAGGACGAACACACACACACACACCCATACACACACAATTTGAATCATCACAGATATGTTTGATTTTCTTAGTTTTCTAATAATAGTAAATATTCAGGATCAGTGTCACTTCCATGTGCCTACACTGCTAGACAAAGCATAGCTTACTTATATGAACAAATAGCTAGCTTTCACAATTGAGGTATAAATAATACTTTAATTCATAAATCTGTTCATTGTTTCTCTAGTTGGTCAGTATTCAAGTTCTTCTTTTATATTTTTACATATGAAGAGTAGTAGAAATTGGATCAATGATTTCATTGGTTTAGAGAAGAACTCCCAGGTGAGGAAGCTCTCTCTATACCATGCAGATTAGCTCTTTTCCTACAGCATTTCTGTCTGAAATTATTTTTTGGAACAATCTTGATAGAAATAATATTCTAAAATTTGCTTCAGTGCTTCACTGGGACACTGAAAATAAATGATATAATGCTGTTTATATGCTTATAAAACACTGTGTTCAATCTGTGATACTCCATGATAATGATCAGTATCATTATTATTATGCCCAAATCTCCCTTTTGAGGCAAAAGTCCCATAAATGAGGATATACAAAACTTCTTTGTGCCACTTAACTTTTCTCCATGTTGTCCAGGGGTTATACAGCCAGTCTTTGCAGCTGGGAAAATACAAAGGGCCTAAAGTGAGATGTTCCTCAGCTAGTAACCTGCAGGGCAAAATGCAAGACCCTGTATCAAAACTGACCTTAGAACCCTCCAGTCTTCACCTTCATTTCATCCAACTTTAGCCAAGTATGAATATACAAACCCTTTTAAATTCCTTGGGTAAATGAAAATTTAAAAATTAAATTTTCCATTCCAGGCCCTACAGACCTTAAAAAATTGATGTGAACAGAGAAAACCAAATTCACTTGAAGCTTTTCTCAGTTATGATTGTCTTTCGTTGCCCAGCCATTAGTTCAGATTTTGACCTACCAAATACCATCATGTACTGCTGTGAGCCTAAGGCCATGCTTACTTTCAGTACAGTTTTTCAGTGGGTAAAATTTCCTTGTTCTAAGCAGCTTGTGTATGAACTAGAGAGCCATAGTTACCTCATGTATTGATCTATGGTTTCTCCTAGTGTCGGAGCCAACCATAGAACCAATTTACATTTACAACACTTATGAATCTATTTTATTTTTATGTTCCTGAGAGATTTGTGTTCATTATTATTTTTTTATTAATGTTTGGAAGCCAGTAGAGAAATATACTTAGAAATAATATACTCTATTATTTTTTTCTGAGGTAAACTGCAGAAAAAATCAGATGGTAGGTGGCATAAGGAAAAGTGATTACTAGATTCTTGGAATAAGTGATACTGTGTTATAAATGTGGAGAATTAAAATGATTATTTATGGTAACCATGTTGGTTTTGGACTATTTATTGCTTTGTGATTAATTAAGTCTTTGACAACTTATGGTAAAATGGGTGGCATTTCAATTATAATATGATGATTGAAACTCCTATATGATTTAAAATAAATTTCATAGTGTAGTTTACTGATAATGTACAGTTATGTTTGGAGAAGGATCCAAAATTACTCAGCTTCAAAGACCATATTTCATTAGATGATCCTCAAATGGTTATTTGTGAATACGTGTTTGTCTAAAGTAGTATTATTTTTAGTGGTAAGTATGCTTAAACTGGTGGAGTTCTTTTCACTAGATTGGTGATCTTTTCCAAGAGTGGAAAATTAGTGCCATTTTAGGACAAGTAGGTGTATCTTTTTATCTATTCCTAGAAAGACCTCATTTTATACATTCAGTCTTAAATTGCCCTAAGATTTTATCACTAGTAAAAGTCTTTCAAATATCTATTCTGATTTACAGTCCTTTTGGCATTGATGTACTAGGTCAGATAAGTTCTATGTTCAAATAGCCCTCTGATTAAATTTCGGATTTTTTTTTGTAGTAGACTTAAATATAGGATGTATTGGAGTGAGGAGAGACTTGAGGTAGGGAGACATGTAGAATGCACTTGCAGTGCTCCATGCAAAAGAGATCTTATAAGAGCCTGAACTAGAGTAGTGGGTTGTGTGAGTAGAGAGAAGGGTAAAGATGTGAGAGATACTGTGAAGTTAGAAACAGTATTTAGCAGTGTGTTATATATGATGAGTGAGAATGAATGAAGGCAAGGCTAATACTAGGTGTGAGCCTGGGAAACTATGAGGATAGGGAAGTTGGGAAAAGGGGACAGTTTAGAGGGAAAGATTGTATTCTCTTTTGGACATTTCAGGTAGGAGATGCTTCTAGCACATCCACTTTGAGATGTTCAAAAGGCAGTTGGTGATGGGAGAAGAGAGTTCAGGAGAGGCATTAGAGCTAGATATCTAGATCTGGAAATCATCTGCACAAAGACGATAATTGAACCCTTGGGGGCTGATGGCATCAACACTTGAGATAGTATAGAGGGAAAAGAGAAGAGTTCTGGATAGAACCTTAGGTGATTCTCATGGTGAATGGGATGAATGAAGAGCCAGCAAGGAGACTGAGGAGCAGTCGAACAGATATGAGGGGGAGAGCCAAGAGAGAGCAGTGTCATAAAAACCAAGAGAGGAGAGAGTGCCCAGGAAGAGAAGGGGGATCAAAAAGCATCAGATGCTGCCTGTAGAAAGGTCTAGACAGCTGAGAATTGAGAAAAGTCTGTCATATTTGTCAAGTAAGAGAGCACTTTCATTGAATGAGATCAAAAACCAGATTGGAGAGATTTTATAAAAGAGTGAAAGGAGAAGATATGGAGGCACTGAGTATAGGTAGCTTTCTTAAAGAGCTTAGCTGCACAGAGGATGTAGATATAAGTTAACAGGTAGTGGGGATGGTAGGCTCAAATGAGAGTTTTTTTAAAGCTAGGAAAGGCATGGTTTGGCAGCAAGGAAAGAGTCAGTCGATAGAGAGATTGAAGGTTAGGGTATATGGTCTCATTTTTTTCACTGGTTCTTCTCCAAGGAGGTAGAGTGGAAGCTTGAGAAGAGATCATGAGATTTTTATGTTGAATCCAGATCTTTTTTCCCAGATAGAACTTTGAAAACTTTTAATTTCTTCAAGTATTTGGACATGTGCTCAGATGAGACCATAAAATTAAGTATCTCCAGTTCTTTCAACTGGTCCTGGTTTTCAGAACTCCTTACCATGTTGGTCACCCTCCTCTGGATGACACACTATAGTTTGTCTCCCTTACAGTATGATCTTCAGAATTCAGCACTACACTAGGCCTTAGTTTATTTTTCTGTAAAATGAAGGTGTTAAAGTCAGATTAGATGATCTATCAGATTCATTTCAATTCTAAATGTACAATGTTGTTCTCACCCAACTATTAAATATCAGAGGCTGCAGCATTTGTAACTGCCTAGGGTCTCTGATACCAAGTCTAACTTTCTTGCCATTAAATAACCATGTATTTTAGCTATATTAAGGAATATGTAAAACAAGATATCTAAAAAATAATACTAGAACCGAAACTCAATAAAGGGAGCAGAGAAATGGATGTGCTGATAACATGAGTTGTGTTAGTTCCTGTAGTTGGTCACTGATTTTAGCTTTAAGTTTCTTGGTAGCTAAGGCAAAAATGAAACCACATTGAGTCATAAAGTCTTCATTACCAGATAAAGGGAAGCATACAGGTTCCACTGACAATAAAAACTTAAATTCCAACAGTTGAATTCTAGGAGGAATTTACTTTGGGGATCCTTATATGAAGAGTAACAGTTAACATGATGTACAGTGTTTTCATCTATAGCTTTGTAAAACATAGAGAAAACATTCTTCACATAGACATTTTTTGTATTGACCCTTTAGAAAGGCCCAGGGTATAACATTAAACTTAGTAGAGCCTTTTCTTTTCTTTCTTTCTTTTTTTTTTCAGTAGAAACCATTGAAATTTATTGGCGATCATGCTTACATTGTGTGTAGCAAACATCCTTACAAGTCAATCATCAATCTGACCACACAAGAAGGACCCAAGATGCAATCATCAGAGGAAAGAACAAAAACAAAAACACAAAACTTCCCCCAAAAAACCCAAACTAAAACCAAACACACAAAAACTAAACAGGGTTGGGTGAGGTGGACAAGGAAAGAGAAATGAACATTGTAATGGGAGTTAAAAGTCTTCCTCACTCATTAATTGGCCTTAGGTGGAGCTTGATTAGGGGAGGTTGTTTGCTTGAAGACTTTCACACATTTTGGTAATTTGGCACTGAAGTACTTGGGTTGTGATGCCTTGTGGCTCCTATGTACACTTTGAGGTGAGGTTTTGCTTTGGGGCGCAGTCATCGGGAGAGTGTTTGTGTGATTAGGCCAGATGAGATTCTGGGTAGCCACTGAGGATCCCCCCCTCCTCCCCTTTTGAAAACCCAGATGTTGGTGTTTCTCTCTCTGGTAACTATGTATGGATGTAGTGGTCAGACAGTTGAATCTGTCTGTTGATCTGTGATGTATGTATTACCTATGGTCAGACAGTTGGAAACCTTGTCTGTTGGTCTCTCTTGGTACTAAAGTGATTGTTGACCCCTCAAACGTTGCTTTCCTTTTAGAAAAGCAGATCTAAGAACTTGTACCAGCTTGTCATCCTGGGTATGTCAGGGTGCTTGCTGTTACAAAATAAAACCTAATTGATGTATCCCTTGGGCAAGAGCTGAACTAGAGAAGCACACAACTAGCACAAACAGTTATGGGAAAGGTACCAGGCAAACACTTTTCTGTATTTTTCTGTAGGTAATTTTTTGTTTTTATATTGAAAATGTTTACTATGGTGGTTTTTTTTAAAAGAAAAAAAGATTCTTTTTTTTAAAAAGGGGCAGGAGAAGTATGTTAAATATTTCATGCTAGGCAGACCTTGCTATTTAAGATCCCCCTCCATTGTGGTAACTTTCAGTGGAGCCTTTTCTGCTGAGAACTAAAGTAATATGTCTAGATCCATAACTTTCTGATAATCTGATGTCTAATATAGCAATGGAAAGTCATCAGAATGCCCATTAAGCTTTTGGCAAATATGTATCAAGAGAGGTTTCAGTAAATGCTGCATTTCCTAGTTACATTCTTTGATAAATGTCTGAAGTATTGATATATTTTGTTATTGATAAAAGAAGGATTTGTATCCCTTGGCTCTTGATGTAGAATTGACATTTTCTTCTGATAGTTTAGGAATTTGATTTGTATTCTAGTCCAAATGGAGTGCAATCTGACTTCCACAGGTAGGATGTCTAGCAGAGGTAGCTTCAGGTACGTAAAGAGCTTTGAATCTGTGCAAGCATTCAGACTCCAAATAAGACTCGTATTAGGCTCCAGAGATCTGCACCATAAAGCAAGCAAGAGAAAACATAGCCCTGAAAAATTTTAGAGGCATGTATTTCCAATAAGTTACTTCAACTGCAACCTTTCACCCCATCCCAGTTGGAGCATTTTGATTTGCCTATCAGGGTGAGTTACCTACAAAACGTACCCCTAATGAATTGACCTATTGTATGGGATTGTTTATAATAGCTATTTAAATAATGCCAAGTGTCTGCCAAGTACAAGAATCTTCATTTTATTAGAATCTATATACTAAGCTGCTCTTCCTGGCAATAATTAGCCAGAAGGTTGCTGCTTCCGTTTGGGGTAAAGTGTATTCATCAGCGTAGGGAAGGATGCTTATCTTTCCATTGTTTTTGGCCAGAGTGTTTCATCTAATCATCTAATGGCTGACTCAGGTTATTTAAATGCGTTAGAAAGAAGGAGGGTAGGTGGTGCCATGGTCCAGTTTTACTCCAATTATAAATGGAATTTCATCTGACAAAACACCATTCTGTCTACCGTAAAGTGCTGGTAGCTATGTTGAGATGGACTTTGAAGAAAGGATCTATATTGAATTATTCAGTTTGATTCACATTCTGTTTTTAAAGCTGCTGAGAACATTGAATGCTGTGAAAATCTTATATTTTTAACATGTTTTCTTGGGGAGATTAAAGAAATTGTAGCTATAACTAGTAGAGTGGTTATTCTTAAAGCATTCTTGCTCCTTATGCAGTGGAGGAGCTCAGAGCTACAATTTGCTGAGAAAAAAAAATCTGTTAATAGAGTTTTGAAGGAATGAACCTGACTAAATGAACCTGACTAAAAAGTTTATAGTTTTGAGATAATAGTGTTTCCTTTTTTGAAGATGAAGGAATACTATCTGAGGAGTTAGTTATAGTGAAAAGTTTGACGAGGTTTGGGGCCTTCCTACTCAGAACACAGTCTAATCAATTTTGATAACAAAAGACAAATAAGTTTCTTTCCTCCTTTCCCTTACTCCTTTCTTTCCAGCTGTGCCACCTTTCTGCCATTTCTCTCCTTTCCTCCTCCTTTATCTGACTGTTCCTTTTTTCTCCATTCCTCCCCCCATGACTATATTTCCCATTATTCAACTCTTACAAATCTAAGGGTATCATACCGTACCTACTTAGGCTCCCTAAACTCAATTGTGTCAGTTTTTATTGCCATTCTTCATTGGCTCCTTTTCCAAAAGAATTTTTAATTGGTTATAGAGTATTCTTTGCAGCTTTGCTTCAGTGTGACTCTGTAGTATAACTTTGTACTGATCATCATTATTACAAAATCTGATTAGCATCTAGACATATTTGCTACATGAGCATACCTGAATTGTTTTTTAAAAAGAGTATTTTATTTTTCTAATTAAATGTAAAGATAGTTTTCAAGATTCATTTTTATAAGATTTTGAGTTCCAAATTTTTCTCCCCCCCTTCCTTCCCTTTACCTTCCGCAAAATGGCAAGTAATTTGATATAGGTTATACATATACAATCACGGAAACATATTTCCATATTAGTCATATTGTGAAAGAAGAAACAGAACAAAAAGGAAAAGCCACAAAAACCACAAAAAGTGAGAATAATATGCTACATTCTGCATTCCAACTCCATAGTTCTTTCTCTAGATGTGGATAGCATTTTCTGTCATGAATCTTTTGGAATTGTCTTGAATCGTTGTACTGCTGAGAAGAGCTAAGTCTGTCATAGTTGATTGCAGTTACTGTTACTGTATACAATGTTCTCTTGGTTTTGCTTACTTCACTCAGCTTCAATTCATATAAGGCTTTCCAGGTTTTTCTGAAATCTACCTCCTCCTCATTTCTTATAGCACAACAATGTTTTTCGTTACATTCATAAACTACAACTTGTTCAGCCATTCCCCAAGTGATGGGCATGCCTTTGATTTCCAATTCTTTGCCAATTCACAAAAAGAGCTGCTATAAATACTTTTGTACATGTGGGTCCTTTTCCCTTTTTAATGAGCTCTTTGGGGTATAGACCTAGTAGTGGTATTGCTGGATCAAAGGGTACGCACAGTTTGATTGCCTTTGGGCATAGCTGAAATGTCCTTAACTCATTGTTTTTGTTGACATCTGTCACCTTTGGAAATGAGAAACTCGTCTACAGTTGGACTTGATTCTATTGCATTACTTCAGAGAAACAGTGAATTGCTCACTTTTGAATTCCAACCTTCAAGATACTGTTTAGTCGTAGTAGAGGTCGTTTACTAAATCAAACCCTAGTGAATTGAAAAAAGAGCCAAAGTATTTCTCCAAAGGGAGCAGTTTATTCCCTTCTCACTAATTAGGATCAGGCCTGTTGTTTGTCCCAGAAGATGTATTTGTGGAGTGGGCTCACACTGTCCTTTTTCTGCTAAGATTCAAAACTTTTTGGAGTTGAGTTCCTTTGAGTATTTTCTTTCCTTTTAATATTAGAAAATAAGCAAAGAAGTGAAGTCACAGGGAAACACCTGATTATGACTACTGAAATAGTTGCATGTTTTGAGCTGTCTCTGGGAATTAAGTACGATACTTTTAAACTTTTGTAGACTCTATTAAATCTTGTAGAACTCACTAAAATTGAGTATATAGTATGTAATTTAAAAAGCCCCATCCTTTATTGAATAAAGAATTTAGTATGTCATTTTGTTTCTGCTTAACAGGTAACTTCAGAAAAAGCAATTTTGACAACATAGTTCCACAGGAACAGTGTGGTAACTTTTTGACATGGCTCAAGATGTTCATTTCCTTGAATCTTGAGGTCATTTTCTTGGTTATAGGGGCTTGTAACTTGTAGCCCCTTCCTTTCTGGTGTTAACAAAAAATAGTATCATAAATCCATGAGACATTGTGTTGCAACTAGATTTATTACAAGAGAAATGATCATGCATATGGAGCCCTAAGCCAGGGCAAAGAGTTCATAATCCAAACAGATACTTGCATATGTACAAAATTGCAACAAAGAGAAGAGAAGAAACAGAAATCTTCACCTAAATGGGAGTGGCAAGAGAGTAGAAATCGTGAATAATTCAGATGGCAAAAGCAGCATTCTTTTCCCTTGGAAATTGCTAGACTATGAAAATATGATGGTTTGCTTATCTACAAGGGTTCCAGCTGCATAAGTACTTTCCCAGTCTAGTGACTGGCACCTGTCTTGACTCCCAAGAGCACACAGGGAGTCTAGCATGGGGTGCAAATAACAGATTATGTCAGCTTAGGGAAGGGAAGGGGCTTTGTTCTTGACACATTCAGGTCCTCTTGCTTACTCTGGGCCCAATATTTCTGGAAAATGTGGCAGGTTTACCCCTTAACACTGGGGATGGTAGTGTGTGGTGCAGATATAAGGCCACTGTCTTCAACATGCAGCAGTCAGCTCCTAAATTTTGACCTGGTTCTTTAACATTTGGAGAGTCTTCTCCATGATGAAGTTGATACAGAATATGTTCATAATTCTTTCACAACTGTGAGGGTGATAAAAATCCTGTGCTCCAACAAAGACAGAGCTCGGCTTCTAAAGACCTCTGGGGTGATGGAGGGAACCTCTTAACTCTAGAAGCAGATGGCCTCCAAGAATATGAGGTTGAAGAAGTCCTTAATAAGATTAAGCAGGTTTTTTTGTTTTTCTTAAATTCATTTATCAAGACCATTTGGAAGTTGAGCATGAGTTGTAATGTGATAGAAATTGAATTCAAAATAGGTTATGTTTCAGTATTATGTACCTGATTATTTAATTCTTTATTGTTGAGTTTACTTAAATTTTTTTATTGATGTCCACAGGGAAGGAAGAATCTGCCAGATGGTGCAGGTGATGGGGAAATTCAAAAGTTTGATGGTGCTGGATATGATAAAGATCTAGTTGAAGCTCTTGAAAGGGACATAGTATCCAGAAATCCTAGCATTCATTGGTATGAGAATTTTTACCTATTTTAGGTCCTGGTCTTAGGTCCAATTTTGTATATGGATGATTTTCCATGACTTTGGTATTTGTAAGAAAAAATGTTTATAAGTTTAATAGGTTTCAGATTATAAATTCATCCATAACAAATGGAATGTACTGTTATAAGTACTTTTTGTAGTACTTATAACTATACTCAGTACAGTTTAAAAATATTACTTTGATATTGGTGACAGTGTTTAAATAATTTTTTTTTAAAATTTAGCTACAAAATATTTTCATTGTTCTTCCACCAAAAATTAGTGTAGGTAATTGGGGCAGCTAGGTGGTGCAATAGATGGAGCACCAGTGCAGGAGTCAGGAGGATCTGAGTTCAAATCTCACCTCAGATACTTGACACTCAATAGCTGTGTGACCTTGGGCAAGTCACTTAACCCCAATTCCCTCACCCTGGGTCATCTTCAGTCATCCTGATGAATATCTGGTCACTGGATTCAGATAGCTCTGGCGGAGAAGTGAGGCTGGTGACCTTCACAGCCCTCCCTCACTCAAAACAAAGTCAAGTGCAAGTCATGTCATTATTTCTCTGATGGCATGGTCTTCTTTGGCAGCGAAGGTAATGTAGGCAATAGAATTTTAAAATGGGCTTTTATTTGTATAACTGAATAACAAAAAAGGAAAAGGCATATAAAAGTTAGTGTTAACTGTGAAAACAAAAAGATTTATAATGCTTTATAAAATTCTTCTGTTTTTTTGCAAAGGGATGATATAGCTGATTTAGAAGAAGCGAAAAAATTACTAAGGGAGGCTGTTGTTCTCCCAATGTGGATGCCTGACTTTTTCAAAGGGATAAGACGGCCTTGGAAGGTGAGAGAATTCAAGTAATCCCCTTTCCTTGTGGATTCTTGTGATTAGTGGGTGTGATGTGGGTAGTGGCAGCAGGATGGAATGGCAAGCTCAGAAAGGCAAGGATGTTAAGAAGTTCCTTTCCTTCCCTAGTCATCAAATGAGGCTGAGGGGTAGTCAAACACAAAGTGAACCAGAGAGAGCAGTGTCATGATGAAAATCCATAGAGGAGAGAGTAGAAGAGGAGAGGGTGATCAACAGTATTAAATGCTGCAGAGAGGTCAAGAAGACTGAGGACTGAAAAAAAGTCATTTGATTTGCAGTTAAAAATCCCTGGTAACTTTGCAGAGAATAGTTCTGATTTTGTGTCATGAAGTCTTTTGGCAATCTAGTAATGCCTATGCATCCTTTTCCAGAATGTTCTTAAATGCATAAAATAAAATATGTAGGATTATAGAGAAAACCATTTATATGGAAGTAAGATTATGTATCATCTATCTGTCTATCAACATCATGGACTCTAGGTTAAAAGCCCCTGGTTTAGAAGAAAGTGAGAGGAAAGGCAGTGGAGTCACTTAATGTAGACATCTTTCTTCAGGAGCTTAGTCACAAAGGGGCTGAAGATGTAATAGGATAATAGCTGGTAGGCCTCAAAGGATCAAATGAAAGCTTTTTAAGGATGAAGAGATACAGACATATTTCTTCTGGGAAGGAGTGATTGAAGTTGAGGGAGAGTAGGGATGATAGTGGAGGACAGCATCCTCATTTCCAAGCATATTTCTCTTACCTCTCTCCATTTTCCTTGTGAAACATTTAGGAACAAAGATTGAAAAAGAAAGTTCAGCAAAACCAGCCCATGAACTCTTTAAGAGAGTATTCAAGATTCCACAACCCCAGTCTCTTTACTACTGCAAAGAAAGGAGGGTGAAGCATTTTTTAAACTTTTTTCTGGGATCAGGCTTAGTTGTTACAAGTATACATAGTTCAGTTTCAGGGGTTTTGTTCTTTCTATTTAAGTTCTTGTGATCATTGTATATATGATTTTCATTTTCTGTCATTTCACTGTGAATCATTTAATATGTCTTCCCATGATTTTCTGTGTTTTTAAGTTCATAATTATGCTGCAGTAATATTTCATTATATTCATGTGCCACAACTTGTTTAGCCATTATCCAGTAACAGTACCAACTTTATTTGCAATTCTTTGTTGTCACAAATGTAATGAGTCTTATTGTATACATGGATCCTTTCTGTCTTTGATCTCCCTGGAGTATATGCTTAGCAGTGGGATCTCTGAGTCAAAGGCTGTGAACAATTTAGTCATTTTTAAAAGCATAATTTCAAATTGTTTTCCAGAATGGTGAGACCAATTCCTAGTACCACCAACAATGTATTTCCGTTCTTGTCTTTCTGTGTCCCCTCCAACATTTGCTATTCCTGTCTTGTGTTATCCTTTCCAATTTGCTGAATGTGAGATGAAGTCTCTAAATTGATTTTGCATTTCTCTTATAATTAGTGATTTGGAGTAACCTTTCATCTGGTTTTTCAGCCCTCTTGGTACCCTCTTTGATTTTCTGTCATTCTATTTCCACCAGTCCCCCACCCAAACGTGCTGGGTAAGGAGAAAAGTTCTTGCTAGGGAAGGAAGGAAAGTTACTAATATTCTTGCTGTTCTGGGCCCACCATTCCATTGTGTACTCTCCCAGTACCCCCTACACTCTTTTTTCCCTCCTCCCCCACCAGTCTCTTACTTGAACTTTGCCAGCACTTCTCCCCAGTCCCTGCACTGTTATTTTTAGCTACATGCTGCTGCCTGATGCCCTAGGAAGATACAGCACTGAGGCTGAACCTTAACAGGTGATGACAACCTACTTGAACTCATCCCTTAATGATTAACAAACTGTGGCTCCTCCATACGCTTATCATCCCTGAAAGCCTCCAACTGTCATTGTCCAGACACCATTCTTGCACTCTAAATCAAACCATCTCTTCCATTGTTTTCTCTGGAGTGCCTGTTTTGTAGGTAACAGACTTGCTTTCATCTTAAATCTTTTCCTTTTTCACTCCTTTCAACCTCTTGCACTCATTGAGATATAGCTCCTTCCTAATGGCACAACTTTATTGGCTGTCCTTCCCAGAACTGGTTTTGCTTTCATGTATGCCCTTAATTCACTGATAATAGTGGGCAACTGCCATTTTCAGGCTTCTTCTCTGCCACCATCACTTAGTAACCACTCCTCCTTTGAGGTTTACTCAACCCATATTTGCCATGCACTCAAGATTCTGATAGCTGCTATCCACCAAATATTAGGACACTCTCCTTTTGTCTTCAGTGAGTTTAGCGCTAGGCTCATGGTCTTCCTCTCCTCCCTAATTCTTGCCCTCATCCAAGGGGACTTCAGCATACATTTTGATACTCTTTCAAATACCAGTTTTAACTCTCTAGTTCCTTAACTTACTTCCCGTGACCTACTTCTTCACCCTACCTCAGCTGCATACTGAGATGGTCATACTCTTGATCTTTCCACAGGTATTCTAAGTCATGTTCATGAACTTTGGAATTCCCTCATATAACCACAACCTATTGTTATTTCACCTTTTCCTCTGCCCTTGTATCCTCTACCCTGGTGTTTCATTTTCACCTTGACCTCTAATCCCTCAACCTCTCAGTTTTTCTTCCAAGTTGTCACCTCTGAAGTTGCTACATTTTCCTCTGTTTCTAACTAGTCTTCAATCCATCTTGCAGTTATCTTGAAGAATCTTTTCTCAGAATTTCAAGTCATCTTGACTTCAAGAGCCCTTTCAGATTTTCACAGTTGCTTGAGGCTTTTCTTTGAGCCACAGGCAGTCTAGTTATTCACATACTCTGTTTTGAACTAAATAAAAAGACAGTATTATTTTCTACTAAGTTATTTTTTCAGCTGTTCTCCTTCACTTCCCCTTCTGTCCCTACATGGTTAAAACAGAAGCCACATGTAGACTATCTACCTTGATACCCGAGTGTGTAAGATTCTCTTTCCCTGAGGACAAGGACAATTTTTTTCCCTTTTAAAAAATCATTTGTACTTCAAACAGTGCCTGGCATGTAGTAGGCAGTTAATAAAT
Source organism: Notamacropus eugenii (assembly GCF_028372415.1). Lineage (NCBI taxonomy): Eukaryota > Metazoa > Chordata > Mammalia > Diprotodontia > Macropodidae > Notamacropus > Notamacropus eugenii. The sequence continues at coordinate 198,741,333 of NC_092876.1, read as the reverse complement.
GCCTGTTGATTTGACTTGCCCTCAAACCACTTATAGTCTAGTAGGTTTCCATTTTCTTTCATTTGCCATCCTTTACTTCTTCATTTAGCTACAAGATGATAGGAAAGCATTGTACACTATCTATTATTCCTCAGAGTGACCATTTAGTTCATGATATTCAGATTTGTTCTGTTTTCCTAGAGCTGTTGAGGTTAATTAAAGTAAAGAATATAAAACATTTTACTATTTTTGGCGAGCTACTATGGCTTAATGGTTATTTATTGTTCTTTTTTTTTTAATTTTTTTTTTTTATTTTTTAATGTTTAACAATCACTGCCATACAATTGAGATTTTATCCCCCCCACACCTACCCCCCACTACCCCCCTCCCTCCCCACAACTGCATACAATTCTGTATAGGTTCTACATATACTTTCCTATTGAGTATATTTTCACTATAGTCATGCTATGTAGTCAGACTAAAATAAATGAAAGAAATCATATAACAAATCAAAACATGATACACAAACACATACACATACACAAACATGATCTGCTACTTTTTGCGAATGACTTCCATATTTCTTTCTCTGAGTGTGGAAGGCATTTTGCCTTGAGAACCACCACTGGGATTTAATTTTTTTTTTTTTATAAGAAGTTCTTGCGTTATTACAAAATTCCAAGTCTACCAGAAAAAACTCTCGCACACTGTGGTTGTTGCTGTGCACAAAGTTCTCCTGGTTCTGCTCCTTTCACTCAGCATCAGGTCATATAAGTCCTTCCAGGCCTCTCTGAAGTCTTCTTGTTCCTCATTTCTTATGGCACAATAGTACTCCATTACATTCATATACCATAATTTATTCAGCCATTCCCCAGTTGATGGACATCCCCTTGACTTCCAGTTTTTGGCAACTACATAGAGTGCTGCTATAAATATTTTTGTACATGTGGGACCCTTTCCCATTTTTATGATCTCTTGGGGATATAGTCCTAGTAGCGATATTGCTGGGTCAAAGGGTATGCACATTTTTGTAGCCCTTTGGGCATAGTTCCAAATTGCTCTCCAGAATGGTTGGATGCGCTTGCAGCTCCACCAACAATGAATTAGTGTTCCAACTCTCCCACATCCTCTCCAGCATTTATCATTTTCTTGTTCTGTCATGTTTGCCAATCTTATAGGTGTGATGTGGTACCTCAGAGTTGTTTTGATTTGCATCTCTCTGATCAATAGTGATTTAGAGCATTTTTTCATATGATTATAGATATCTTTAATTTCTTCCTCTGAAAATTGCCTGTTCATATCCTTTGACCATTTATCAATTGGGGATATTTATTGTTCTTTCAGTCTGTCTGGCTTGATATAGAAGAAGCAATCACCTCAGAAAATAATTTACAATTTTCTTTTCTAGTTTAACATGTAAAAAGAAAAAAATGGATGAGAAGGGCTTTTGTAGTCAGTTATCTAGTTTTTGATTTGGGATTTATATTCCATTTTTTTGAGGGTCACTTACCATAATTATGGGCGTGCTACTTAAAAATTATTACTGTGTCCTTCTGAAACTTTCAGAAAATAAAATTCCTCAGTTATTGACTGTCTCTTCTTTCAAAGTGGATGCATATACTGTGACTTGCTACAGGTAATTATAATTATAAACTTATCATCATTTTCTGAACCTCCAAGAGCAAGACACTTGGTTTTCTGAGTAGATTTTTTTTTCTGCCAATAAATCAATAGTCTTTCTGTTTTTCACTACTTCCCAAATCAAGGTTATAATGACATAATAAAACTCTGTAGTACTGTAGTGACTTTGTCAAAATATTTGTTTCCTACAGTTTTTCTTAATATTTGTTAGCAAACAAAAAAAAATGGAAAGAGAAAGAAATGCAGAGTTTTCTGTAAGTATTATGAAAAGACAATTTAGATACCCAGAAATTGAGAATTATATCAAACTTATTTAAATCAATCATTGTCCTTTCTTGTTGGATTCAAACATGGAAGACTGGAAAACTCATGATACCATTAATAGAAATTGGAGACTTGAGAGTCTGACTGGAGAACTGGATTGGGGCCTGGAAGGGGTCCAGACTGGGAAGATGATGAATGTATTTTTTATATATTGGGTTTGAGTAAGGTAAAGGATTGTTGACAGCTTGCCTGGCAGGTTGTGGAAAATGTGGGAGTGAAACTCAGATGATAAGTAAGGTCAAAATAAATAGACTGGAGAATTATCTAAATAGAATAATTATCTTTGAGGTGACTACATCCTTTTAGCTAATAGAAAGCTCTCCCCATTTCTCTTAGGTCTGTCCTGATTTTCTTATAGGTCCTAGGAATATGTTAACTTTAATTTACATAACTGGTGAAGGGTTTCAAATAATTAATAATTGATTAAGGATAACACTTGAATAGTACTCAGAAGACAACCTGGGGAATGTTGAGTGTTAGGAGCCATTGTGTTTCTTACTAGTTAAAAATTTTTAAAATTAAAAAAAAAACCATTTAATTCTAGTATAGTAAGTAGGAATTCCTGTCCTGTTTATGGGGGATAAGTTTTAGTGATTTCCTTTGAATATCAAAATCTATAAATACTATGACCTATGAGAGAAACAGTCTCAATTAGGGACCAAACTTTGTTTTTCCTGTAGTATTTTATTTTTCCACAGTTACGTGTAAAAACAATTTTTGACATTTGGTTTTTAAAACTTTGAGTTCCAAATTCTTTCCCTTCCTCCCTTTTCCACTTTCTCCCCGCATTGAGAAGGCAAGCAATTTGATATGTTATACAAGTTGAAGTCATGCAAAACATATCCATAATAGTCATGTTGTGAAAGAAAACATAGACAAAAAAAAGAACCTCAAGAAAAATAAAGTTTAAAAAGTATGCTTCAATCTGTATTTGGACACCATCAAGTTCCGTCTCTGGGGATGGGTGGCATTTTTCATCATAAGGCTGTCAGAGTTGTCTTGGATCATTATATTGCTGAGAATAGCTGTTCACAGCTGATCATCTTACAATATTGCTGTTACTTTGTACACAGTACATTCACTTTGCATCAGTCCATGCAAGTCTTTCCAGGTTTTTCTGAGAGCATCTTGCTCATCATTTCTTATAGCACAATAGTATTCCATCATAATCACATGCCATAACTTGTTCAGCCATTCCCCAATTGATAGGCATCCCCTCAACTTCTAATTCTTTGCTAGGTATCAAACTTTTACAGGTTAAAAAGATAAATTAACCACTTTTACTTGTTCTTTTCCTGTTATGTAATAATAGAAAGAACTAGAGGAGTTATATGTTGAAACATTCATGTTTGTCAAATTCATAATTAAAAATAAAGCTTAAATGACAAAAAAACTTAAAGGACTTTGAAAAGGGAAAAATATATTGTGCATTTGTTGCATTGACTGTATATGATTTTGTGTCTATACGGTACGTTATTGGTATTCAGAATGAGGAAACCTTGATCTTTTGTGTATAAATAGTACTTATAGTAGAGCTGACATTCATATACTGTTTTAAATTTGACAAGGTACTGTACATTTGTAATCCTATTTGTTCTTCAGATAGCCTTTTGAGTTAGGTATTATCTACCATTGAAGAACCTGACATTCAGAGAAGCTAAGCTATTTATTTGCCCAGAATCACACTGTTCAGATCAGAGAGGGAGTTTGAATCCTGTTCCCTCCTGATTTTAGATCTTATCTAATAAATCACACTGCCTCCATTGTAAAAGAAATCTTGGTATGAAAACTACTATTTCTAAGCCTTAGCTAATGGTCAAGAATTGGAGCAGCAATCAGTTCAACCAATGTAACCCAAACTGTATTGAAAGAAACTAGATGGTAAACAAAAAAGGCATAAAGTCCTTATTGGAAATCACTGAAATTTATTCGTCAGATCTAACAATAAACATGTCCAGTCCCACATAAAGAAGCGTCTGACAGAAATAAGAATATTAACATCAAATTAAAAACTAGTAAGCAATTATTTGAAAAGAATAGAGAAAACAAAACTTTTAAACAACAATATTCACAGGTATTTTGTTTCAGTAGATAGCTTTGCCTGTTAATTTTCAAAGGTAGGAAATAACCAAAATGATGTTTGCAGCAGAGATCATATTTAATAGCACTTTCATTGCTAATAGTATTTCATGTAAGTTTCTGATTTACTACAATATTATATTGTAATCAAATTAAAACTAATTTGATTGTGTTTGAAATACAGCACAGTTTTCCCTTACTGATGTCTTCTAAGTACATAGTTTACATTTTAATAGAAACTGTATGTATAATGAAAATTTTTTACTAAAAAGGATAAACACTTAACATATTAGTGAAAGGTGCATAATTTCTGAAATATGCTGTTGAAATGGTCTGATTATTTTCATTAAATTATTAAACAATAATCAATCATAAGTAGCACTCAAGAATAAAAGGTTATTTTTGTTGTTCAGTCATTTCTGACTCTTCATGGCTCCATGTGAAGTTTTCTCGGCAAAAGTACTGGAGTGGTTTGCCACTTGCCTCTCCAGCTCATTTTATAGATAAGGAAACCAAGGGATACAGGGTTAAGTGATGCGCTCAGGATCACACAGCCAGTAAAGGTTTGAAGCCAGATTTGAATTCTGGAAGAGAAGTCTTCCTGACTTCAGACCTGGTACTCCACCCACTGTACCACTTAGCTACCCTAGAATGAAATGGGCAGATTACTCACAATATGCATTCTCTGTTCCCTTATCTTTCATTCTCTTTGTGACTGGGAGAAAACTTTATAATCTCTTCATTTCCCTTTTCTATAAAATGATGGCAATTATTGTATCTATTATTCTGTGAAGATTGAATTTAATCTTTTAGTGAAAAATTGCATAAAATAAATGAATTCTTGGCAGTACTGTTATCAAACATTTTGTGGTATGATAATGGTAATACTTCTTGTGGAATTTTAGGGTGTGTTGATGGTCGGCCCCCCTGGCACTGGTAAAACCATGCTTGCAAAAGCTGTTGCAACTGAATGTGGCACAACATTCTTCAATGTTTCCTCCTCTACTCTGACATCTAAATACAGGGGTGAATCTGAGAAGTTGGTCCGTCTTTTGTTTGAAATGGTGAGTAGAGAGTGGTATTTTCAGATTTGTGTCATTGACATTGTAGAGAATGGTAAGCAGTTTTTAATTTCATTTAATTTCATTCTTCCTAAAATTTATGTGCTCCCAACTTCTTCATAGATGGATCATTAATCATTTTAAAACATACCAAATGAAGTTATATTTTAATAATTCTTAAAACCCTAGGATGATTGTATTTGAGGTGGAAAGGAATGTATTATGCCTTCATATTCCATCTTAAAAGAAAGCTTTGGATGATACTGAACAAAACACCCAACTACCACTTTACATTTATGTAATATTTTACAGTTAAAAAAATACTTTCAGTTCTACTATGCCTTTTGATGTCCACGACAACACTGTGAGGGAGGCAGGGTAGGTATATTCTCCATTTTGTAGCTGAAGAAACTGGGACTTAGACAATTCTAGCTCACACACAGGGAGTAATGATGGGACTAGGTTTTGGATACAATTCTTCCGACTCTTTGGATAAGTGCTCTTTTCCCTGCTCTCATCCAGTGGGGGCTAAAGAAGAGCTCTTGTTATTTGTCCAGTAGATGGAGGACTAAAATTTTTTGCCTCTCCTGCTCTAAGGATGCTCTTGTTGGAGAGGCACCCAGGCTTAGTGAGCCGCATTTGAAGTCAGCAAGACCTGGGTTTAAATCCTGCCTCTGCTTCTTATTAGTTTTGTAATCCTGGGCAAGTCACTGAATAATGTCTTCAGTTTTCTATTTGTAAAATGAAGGGATTGAACTTGATGACCTCTAAAGTCCCTTTCATTTTTACATGTGGGATTCTTTTCCATGATCAGAACAATAATTTTTCTAAATTCACAAAGTCAAATAAAAATTTATAACACTGACCATTTTACTTAACAAAAGATTTGAAAAATACCTTCTCAATGTAAATTGTATTTTATTTTAAAGGTTTACAACCTAACTTTAATTTCAGAAATTGTCATTTCCCAGTGTTAATAATTAGTGCATACCATGCAGTATGACATAAAAAAACATTACAGTAGGGAGTATATCTAGTTGATCTTCTCAAGGGATTAAAGGGCTAGGAGATAGCTGTTTCTGAACCTTTACTGCCTCCCTCCAATTTTCAACTTTTCTAAAATGTTTCATCTATTCTTTCTACAACAATTTCAACACTACTTTTTCAAAGGCTAGATTTTATGCTCCTACAACAATCTTCATTGATGAGATTGACTCCATCTGTAGCCGCAGAAGCACTTCTGATGAACATGAGGCAAGTCGAAGAGTCAAGTCTGAACTCCTTGTTCAGATGGATGGTAATTAACGTTTAAATACTTTCTTTAGTTTAAGCTGCTTTCTTTTTAGATTTTATGTTGAAGACAGCTTTTATTTTTATTCTTTTGTTGAAATACTATCCAAAAAGCATTGTTAAATAACTATGCAAGCAAGTCCTCTTTATATATCCTCTGTGTCCTTTGCATTGTTGGGCACTATAAAGTATACAGAAGTTTAAGACTTGGTTCTTGTCCACAAAAAGCTTACTCTTTCCTCCTTGTTCAGATGTTGAAAGAAGCAGAGACTCAGCATATATGTTTCTTGAAAATCATTACAGCTGCTTTCTCTTTAGCTCTGGCATGTTTCATGCTGGTAGTAGATGGTGCAGTGGTAGAACCCAAACCAAATTGGAGGTTTTTTTAATTAAAAAAAAAAATCACCAGGTTAAGAAACCCTATTATACTATTTGTAGTTTTCAGGAAAGTAGAAGCTTAGTAACACAATTATTTTGAGTTTTGATTGTACATTTTCTGGGCAGTATTGCTTGTAGCGAAGCTATTTTGTTAAAAAAAAATCTCATTCAGTAAAATCAAATGCTATATGCATACAATTAGTTTAACCTTGCTAGAAAATGACACAATAGTTCATTTAATGAATAACCACTAGGTTCATTTTTGACGTTTTAAGATTTTAGAAGTCATTAAGAAATTTAAAGAACTTCCTAGGAAAATAAAGAAAAGAAAGAAGAAGAAATAGAAACATTTAGAACATTTCCCTTGCCTATCACTTTCTACTCCCTACCTCTTTTCTTCTGGTTAACATTTACTGTGGAGAAAATATAAATGATACTTCATTATTTCTTCCAATATGAGTCTTAAGACAACAAGCTGCCTTTTTACATTAGTAGTTGATGTAAGCAATAGTCCTGCTTCTGTTCTACATTCAATGGAGTCCTGTCCTAGTGTATTTTACAATACAAATGACAAAGAACAGAATAAAACATACTATTTTATTTTTTGTTAGGTTACTAAAATTTTAAAAACTCTTCTTTTGGAAAAAAAACTGCAACAGGGGTTGGAGGAGCTCTAGAAAATGATGACCCTTCTAAAATGGTCATGGTGTTGGCTGCCACCAACTTCCCGTGGGACATTGATGAAGCTTTGCGAAGGAGATTAGAAAAAAGAATTTATATACCCCTACCAACAGGTGTGATTCTTATCTTTTATATGCTTTGAACTTTCTGTGTTCTTTCTTGCTACTTTGTTATTATAGCATCTCTTTAATTATCTTTCTTCATTTCTAATGTTAGTCCTTTGAAAAAAATTTATAAAACTTTACTATGTTAATGTGCTGTAGATGGAACGTACCATGCTGGATATTTTTAAGTGAAATTTTAAAGACAATTATGATATTAACATGCTTGGCAAGGAATTTTATATTAAATATTTAGTCCTTTCTTTGAACTTCATTTGAGTGATAATTATTCATTTTCTTGTAATATTTTCTGTAATATGCTGTTGTGGAAAGTGTAGTTTCATCACATGCATTTGATGAAATATTCATCTCAGTTCTTGAATTTTGAAACTTAATTATTGTAATATGCTATTTACTTAATTTTATTACAGCATCAGGACTTTAGAACAGAACTCCTTGCTTTCTGGCTTGAAGATATACTCATTATACCATCTTTCCTATTTTCTAGTTCATTACTCTTCTTAACTTCATTATCCTTGACTTTTGAATTTCGTGTGACTTTTGTCTTTCTCTTTGAGTGGTATAATACTTAACTCATTCTTTGATCTCTGAAGGTAATACCATAGTTGTTATAGCCTAGCACTTGTAGAGCTTTTTAAAGTTTGAAACACTTTACATGTTGTCTCATTTGATCCTCAGAAAACCATATGAAATGTGTTCTTTTTTTTAATTTTTGTATCCATTTTACAGAGGAGGAAATTGAGGCTGGGAGGCGGTAAGTGACTTGTACAGGGTCCCCCATTAAGAAGTATCTGGGGCTAGATTTGCTTGTTTACATTCACATAGTGATCAGAACTATAGCTGCACGCCACATTGCTTCATTTTGTACCTCACAGAAAGAGTTTCTCACTTGCTGGTTATATTTTATACCACTTGCAACAAAATTTGATTGGTTTACTTTTGTTTTAAATATTTAGAAGAAGTTTATTTCTAGTAGAGACACCTAGTTGGCACGGTGGAAAGAGCAGTAGATAGACCTGGAGTCAGGAAAGCCTTAGGTTAAGAAGTCTTAAACATTTATGAGCTTGTGTGATCCTGGACGAGATGTTGAACCCATTTGCCTCAGTGTTGTCACCTGTAAAATGGGTATAATAATAGTACCTACCTCCTAAGGTTTTTGAAGACAAAATGAGATATTTTTAAAGTGCTTTGTAAACCTTAAATTGCTTTATGAATGCATCCATTGTTATTGTTAGTATTGTTGTTGTGATTTTAAAGTTTTGTCTCATTGGTTCCTAGTAGGAAAGTTAAGAGTTGATTTAAAAAAAAAATCTACCTGAAAAAAATCCATACTTTTAAAGTTTGAAACTTTATTTCATTTTATTGGTAAAACTAAAAAGCAACTGAAAGGGAAAATATCATTGGAATGTAGTTGGCGCCAGCAATTTTGTGAACAGCTAAGAGAATCTTAGGTGCTGGGAATGAAACAAGTACTACTTACGGTGTACAAAAGAAGGGACTTGGAGTGCCAGAACCTTTGGAAACCAAGAAAGAAATTACACTTACTATTAGACAGTGAGTTCCTTGAGAGTAGGGACCATTTTTGGGTTGGTATTTGGTGATTTGGGGATTTCTTCTTTGTATCTGTGTCACTTCTGTATCACTGAGTACAGTGATGTGGTGTGACTGGTGTGTAATAGTTGCTTAATATATGCTTGTTAACTGACTGACATTTGTTTGACCCAACAGGTATCTTTATATGCATGTACATTTTAGCTGATCACAGAGGTTTGAAGCAGTATAGCTTAGATCTGCACAGACTTGAGAATTTCATTTGGAAAATGTTTGAAAAATCTTCTCCTAAGACAGTGGTTCTCAAAGTGTGATCTAGGGACTTTTGGGGGTCACAGGGAAGATTGTCCCACCCCTCTTCTGCATAACAACCTTTAGCATACCTGCAGACAGCTCTCATGTTCCCCTCTTGACTAAATATCCCTGTGCCCTTCACCTGCCTTCATGAGGGATGAACTTGAAGCTATTTGTCATTCTGCTTGCCTTTACCTGGACACTCTCTACTTCATAGATATCCTTCCTTAAATATTAATGAACATCCTGAAAAGGAGGCAGCGATCAACAGGAACCAAATTGGTTTCATTAAGAATAAGTCATGCCAGAATATTATTATTTCCTTCTTTAACAGGTTTAATAATTTAGTAGATCAGGGAAATGCTGTGGTTTGTCTGAATTTGATCAATGTACTTGATAAAATATCAAATGTTATTTTGAAAAAGATTATTAGTTGCATTCAGAACTGTTTGAATGCGAGATCCAACAGTCATGAATAGTTTGCTATCATTTTATGAGGTGAGTTCCTGAGACTTGTGCTTGGCTTTGTGCTGATTGCTAGTTTTATCAGTGACATAGATAAAGGCATAGGAACATGTTAATCAGATTTGCAGATGAAAAGGTTGGGAAGGGATTGCTAATACTTTAGTGGACAGAATCCATATCTGGAAAAATCTGGAGATGCTGCAAACATTGGATCAAATAAAAAAGATGAAATTTAATGAGAATAAATGTAAAAATTTTGCACTTGGATAAAAAAATCCAATGTCATAAATACAAGATGGGGAGGCATAATCAGGCAGCAGTTTATCTTAAAAGATTCTGGATGTTTTAGTGGACTGCAGGTTCACTGTGAATCGTTATAGTAATGTTACAGCCAAGAAAGTGAATGCAATCCTAGGCCACTTAAAGAGTGTTTAGTACTAGAAAGGCAATAGTCCTATTGTATTGTGGTCAGATCACATCCAGAGCAGTATTCTTGGTTGAATATCACATTTTAGGAAGAACACTGATGATCTGGATAGAGTTCAGAGGAGAGTAACCAGGATGATGAAGGACCTTGACCACATACACCATGAAGATATATTAGGGATAGATGATAGCTGTCTTCAAGTGACTGAAGTACTGTCATGTGTAAGAGGAATTAATCTTCTCTGCTTGTTCCTGAGGGGAAGAACTACTTGTGGGTAGAAGGTACAGAGGCAAATTGAGGATTGATTCCAGGAAAAACTACTTCTTAGACTAGAGCTTCATATATGGTGTAGTGGGCCCCTTCAGTGGAGATCTTCCACCAGATATTAGGAGAGCACTTTATAAAGGACATTGTTCAGGATCTTATTGGACTTGGTGGCCTCTGAGATCCCTTCCAACTCTGAGATTTTATGATTCTATAGAGGAGAGAGTTAAAAGAGTAGGTAGTACATGGTAGAAAAGTTGATAGAAAGGAAAAGATGGAGAGAGACTAGGAGGCGAAAATAGGAAAGGGGATCATAAAAACAAGGGAGACTGAAAGAAGGGAACAGTGTTATTTGATAAAAGTAGGAACTAGAAATATGGAAAGGGAAGAATCTGGAAGGCACCAGAAAAACAAGAAGGAACACCTGGAGAATGTCATTTATTCAGAGAAATTAATGAAAATTACCAGAAGAAAAGAGAAAATTCGAGTATGTTAAAAAGAAAGGTCAACAGAAGTCAAAATACTGAACGCAGAGGTAAAATGAACATTTAATTTTCTGTAGTCTAACTTTACAAGTTAAGATGACTTGCTTTTGTCTTTCTGTTCTCACAGATACTAACCTAGTCTAGGCCTTCATTATCTCACACTTGGTTAAGTGTATCAGGCTTCTATCTGACCTGCTTGATTATAAGGATTTTAGCTCCTCTTATTCCTCTACTGAGCCATAACACAGATCCTCCTAAAATACTTAGTCAACTCTCCTGCATGAACACTTGCATTGGTTTTATTTCTTATTGCATCAGATCCAAACTCCTTTGCATTCAAGATTCTGCATGATCTGGTCTCGTCTTAACCATATATGCTTGCATTTCGCATAACTGCTCTACCTACACCCCCTCTTAACTTCCCACAGGTGCCTTCCTACCTCCATATCTTTTTCCTTCTGCTATTGCTTGGAATGTCCTCTTTCTTCTTCTTATTTACTTACTTACTTATTACTTACTTAATTCTACTTCTTTAATTACTTACTTAATTCAAAGCTTAGTTTAAGTCTTTTCTTCTGAAACTAAATTTGGTCTAGTGATACTGTAATTTCTTTTGAATTCCTGTTGGCACTAATGGTGCCATATATTTAGCATTGCTTCCCCATCCCCCCTTTATTTTCATAGGTTAATTTTATCTTCCTAACTGTGAGGGTATTCCATTATAATGTCAAGTAGACCTGCGTATGATAACAGAGGCTTAACATTTGTTGATGGATTTATTCATTGATGTTGTATGAACACCAATGATCAATAAGCATATAGGTTAACTAAAATTTTGTGTCTTTATAATTGAAATAGCTAACTGTGATCATCACCTTATATTTGTAGAGCCTTCAAACATGAACTAAATTATTTATTATATAACTAAATTATTAAATAACCAAATTATTTATTAAATAGCCTTAATCCATTTGTATAAAAGTGATAGGTTTCCTACTTGCAATCTCCCAGCAGTCATTGATAGAACCATGAGTACAAATAAAGGCCTTAGAATCCTAGTTATAGACTTGAAACTTCGAATGAATTAATGTGGAAAGGAAGTATCAAAGGACATTAAAACTATAGTATGCTTCCCTCGAAACTTCTCTATAACTCAGTAGACTCAACTGAAGTAAATGCTGTTGTTATGTTCAACTAGATAGGTAATTTTACAATAACCCAACTACATACCTCTCAGCTTCAAGGCATAAAACAAAATACAGAGTGGTTTGAATTGCCTGGATATACGTCTTTACTGAGATAGCACTTCTGGAACTAATACACCTTTTGCAAAAGTATTTAACCCTCAGATTTCTCACAGCAGTTGTTTGAACCCTTCTCACATGTGCATTGATGCTAAATGTGTGTCTTATCACCTCTTCCTTTACATTGTGAGTTCTTTGAAGACACGATCTGTTCTTTGTTTTATCTCTGTGTTCCATGCAGGCAGCATGGTGTTGAATATGTTAGGCACTTCATGTGTTTGTGGAATTAATTTTAAATTGGGAGATAAGGTATGGGAAAACTTGGAAAACTAGGAATTTAAAAATACTTTCAAGATTACATTTTATTTTGGGAAATAGTTTTATATTTGTATCTTAATTATCATGAGAAAGAAAGCTACAAATCATTTTATGAAATGATTTGAAATTTATGGAGTGCTCTGATGCTATGCCCTGTGACCATGGCAGTGCCATGGGGAGGGTAACTTCTGTTGCTACAGAGACATTGGCCTCTGAAGCTTCTTCCCTAGAAAACTTAATTTTAACCCACCTGTATTACCGTTTTCTAGGACAAAAAAAAATGTTGGTTGAATGAATGAAAAAGCATTTATTAAACTCTTAGTATGCGTACAGTGTTGTGCTCAGCACTGAGGATGCCAACAGAAAAGCAGAGGCAGGTTTTACCCTCACAGAGCTCCTGTTCTAGTCGGGGAGGCAACAGAAAATTTCAATTAGATGGAAAAGCCCTAGGGTCCTTTGGTTGTAGCATCAAAGCAGATGATAATGCATCTTTTAAAATGTCACTTCCACTGGCAAAATCATATAAATTTCTAATGCTGAACAATGTGGCAGGGCCAAGGATTTTGATGGCAAAGACTTCGCTTTCTAGATCTTCAGTAGTTGTGACTGCAGTACCTGCAGAAGCAATAGTCAGGCTACAAATACACATGGAGTGGAGTTGTTTCTCCTGTTTAATTTCTGACATGTCCTGTTCTGCCTTTTCTAAAGCCCTGCTCCAGTAACTCAGTGTGGCATGAAGGTAACTTTTAGCTCCAGTGCCACCCTCTGCAGCCATCCTTTCCTCAGCCACCAGAGCCTTCCCTTTCAGGTTACTTTCTATCTACTCCATATGTATCTTATCGGTACCTATTTATTTAGTCTTGTCTCCTGCAGTCAGATGGGAGCTCTTTGAGAAGAGAGACTATTTTTGCCCTTTTTTTGTGCCCAGAGCTTTAGTAACTGGCCCATAGTGAACACTTAATAAACATCTGTTAATTGTGATTCTTTTGACTATATCTTCATTGGAGTAAATAGTACAAAAGAGGGAACTCAGATTCCCAAGTCTTTTGGGAACAAAAAAATAGAACTCTTTAGATCCTATCCTAGATAGAAAGTATCTGATTATAAGTCCTGTTGATGAACTATGTGTGTCTCATTTAGGGTCCAGACTAAAACTCTGAGAAGCTTATCAACAAAAGATTAGCTGCCAAGGGATGATTTTTTTTTGGCTGTGGCAACTCATACAGCCATCTGTCACAGTATAGAGGTCATGATTTTCATCAGTGGAAGGAGAATTTACATGGATAAAATAATGGATCAGGGAAAAAAAAGTATAGAGAAAGAAGAGGTCCTAAGGCAGAACTTTGGGGGACACTCACAGTTAGGGGGTGGGATAGCCAGCAAAGGAGACTGAGAAGGGATAGTAAACAAGTCAGAGGAGAACCAAGGGAGAGCAGTGGCATGAAAGCTAAGAGAGGAAGGAGTAGTCAATACTAATACATACTGCAGATATATTAAGAAGAGTAAGAACTGAATAAAGAATTTCATATTGCCTAGTTTTGTAAAATTGTTTTTAGCGAAGACTAATCATTTTCATTTCTTTCCAAAAGCCTAAGTAGCATTTCTTATTTTTACAAAATAGTTTGAAAGTTCTTTAAAAAAAATCCCCAAACTAAACAGTTTCCTTTAAGCCTGTGCTCCCTCACATTGAGACTGTTTACCTTTAGTTCCCTCTTCCTCCCCCTTCCTCATCTCTGTCACTCAGAGACATCTTTTGCTATTCTTTTCTCTTCACCTGTTCTACATGATGAATTGGCCTTCCTCCATACCAAGGTTAAACCTTCTACCTGTTCAAGTGATCCTCTTCTGCCTCATTTCCTACTGCCTAGAAATCTGCCCATGTCTCCCCCATCCTCAAACACTCACACTTGATCCTTCCGTCCCTGCTAACTCTCAAGGGTCTTCTATAGTAAACGCCTTCACTTTCTCTCCTCCCTCTCTCTCCTTCTACTCTCTTCTTTGCTCCTTACAGTCTGGCTTCCTAGTCATCATTCCGCCAGAACTTTTCTCTCCAGAGTTACTAGTGATCTCGTGGTCCCTTTGACACTGTTGATCACTCTCTCCTCCTTCATACTCTTTTCTCTGGGTTTTTGGGAGACTATTCTTTCCTGGTTCTCCTCCTCCCAATCTGTCTATCTGCTTCTTCTCCGTCTCCTTTGCTAGATCCTCTTCCAGATAACACCCTCTAACCATAGGTAGACCTCAGAGTTCTGTCCTCTGTCTTCTTCTCTTCTTCCTCTATGCTACTTCATTTGGTGATCTCACCAGCTCCCATGGATCTAATTACCATCTCTGTGCTGATCATTTTCTAATCAAAACCTTTCCTGTCCCAGTCTTTCTGCTGACTTACAGTCTTGCATTTCCAACTATTTTTCAGACATCTCAAACTGGGTGTCCTGTAGACATCTTCAACTCAGTGTACCCAAAATAGAACTCATGATTTTTTTCTTAAACCTTCTCTGACTCCTAACCTCTGTTTTGGTTGAGGGCAGCACTATCTCTACCCTCAGTCAGTCTGTTACCAAGGCTTTTTGATTTCACTTTTGTAACATCTCTTGAATATGTCCCCTTCTGCCCTGTGACATTGCCACCACTCTAGTGCAGGTCCTTGTCACCTCACACTTGGACTATTGCAGTAGCCTGCTGGTGGATCTGCCTGCCTCAGGCCTTTCCCCAGTCATCCACAAAAGTGATTTTCCTAAAACTCAGGTTTTATCATGTGATCCCATTACTCAGTAATCTCTAGTGGCTGCCTGTTGCCCCTAGGAGCAAATACATGATCCTCTTTGCTTGGTTTTCAAAATATAACCTAGCCCTCTCCCTACTTTCTAGTCTTCCTATACCTTATTCCTCAACACATATGCTTCAGTCCAGTGACGCTGGCCTCCTGGCTGTTCCACAAACAAGATACTCCATCTCTGAGCTCCAGGTGTTTCTCTACCTGTCCTCTGTGCCTGGAATGCACAATACCATCCCTCCTCTGCTCCATCTACTGATATTTTTGACTTCCTTTAAGTCTCTATTAAAATTTCACCTCCTACAGGAAGTCTTCACCAACTCTGTCTTCATTCCAATGCCTTCCCTCTCTTAATTGTTTCCTATTTATCCTACATATAGCTTGCTTTGTATGTATTTGTTTGTATGTTATCTGCTCCATTAAATTGTAAGCTCCTTGAGGGAGCTTTCTCTTAACTCTTTTTGCCATTGCCTAGCATAATGCCTGGCATGTAGTAGACATATGACAAATGTTTATTGATTAATTGATCACTTACAGGTACCCTGTGTATTGCCCATGAATCAGGCAGTCACTGGGAATTACTTAAGCTCTCAGCTGGTGTCAGGCACTGTTATTAGAACTCTGCACCTCCGTGTAGTACCCCTGGTTCGGATACAGAAGCCAAGGAAGTTAGTAAAGGTTCCTGAGTCATGACGTAGTGAGTCAGAGCCACCGAATTGATTGTTCTCTGCACTGCACTTCCTTCTTTCTTTTCCCAGGGTTTTGTCTGTGATTGTGATAGCACCCAAGTAAAAAGGTTTGTAAAATCTCTAACCAGAAATTTTCTTTCAGCAAAAGGCAGAGCAGAGCTACTTAAGATCAATCTTCGTGAAGTCGAATTAGATCCTGACATTCAGTTAGAAGAGATAGCAGAGAAGATTGAAGGCTATTCTGGAGCTGACATAACGAATGTTTGCAGGTATTTCTTTAATTAAAAAAAACCTTAGTAGTTATTTTTTAAAATCTAGAAAATCTAAAGTAAAAAAGTTTGCCTATGCATTAAATATAATTGTCAGTATGATGTCATGATACTGTTTTCAGATGAGTACCTTGTTTGTAGCAGTTGTTTACAACTTAGTGTCATTGTCCATAATGCCATATGGCTTCAAGCCTTGGAGCTTCTGGGCTTCATAATGACAGAGTGGACTCTGAGGGTCTGCGTCCTAATCCAGTGTTTGCTATAGTTTGGTCACTTGCACTTTCCCCATTTACACTTAAATGATGTCACGTAATAATCTCAATGGTTAAATGAATTGTAAGTGAGGAAATTAAAGCTGGCATAGCACTTTGAAACAAATGAATAGAAGTTTTGTTTTATGAGTTTATTTTTTTTCTATAGGTTTCTCATTGTTTTAAGTGACATAAATATTTCTAAATCATTTTGTATCGATCAGTGATAATAAGGATTTTCCTGTTAGTTTAAAAAAAACACACCTTAAATCGTGTCTAAATTGATTTCAATATCAATACAATTGTTACTTTGTATGCATATTTTAGCATTAAAATACAGACCTTTAGATGGTGGCATGGAGGTACAGTGGATAGAGCCCTGGACTTGAAGTCAAGAAGATGTGTGTCCAAGACCCACTTAACACACTTGCTTACCTGGGGGACCTTGGGCAAATCACTTCACCTCAGTTGACCTCAGTTCCTTCGTCTGCCTCTTGGCTTGTTTCTGGCTCCACTTCTATCATTTCCTGGTAGAGGTGTAATAGAATCAGTGTGTCTGAAAAACTATTGCCAAAGATTTCTTTTGGCTTCTGTTTAAATTTGGCAAAAGTCTTTCCTCCTGTTTAGTGCTCACGCATTCCTTCCTGAGGATGCCTGTTCTTTTCTTTCTCCCTGTAGCCAGTTGTTGCCCGGTCTAGTTTTTCTTTTCCTCAGAATATCCGTTGTGACCCTTTTTGGGTGCTTCTTCTTAGTCCATAGGACTTGGTGACTAGATTAACCTTCTGTCTGAGCATGCAGTTCAGAAATACCATTGGGTTTGGGAGAGTAGCTAGCCCCTTTATCTTTACCTTGGTGCTAGAGATTCTGCCATGAGGATATCCATAAGGTTGGAGAGTGCTTTGGGTTTTTTTTTTCCTGGTTGGATTTATCTTCCAAATAAAGATGGAGCTGGCTGTATCCCTCCTCGTTAAATTAAGCCATAGACAGTTACTTTTTGAATCCCATAATTTCAGTGCCCTTTAGATATGGATTATTCAAAGCTTAGGTCAGAGTGGGAGGAAAGGAGTATTTCTTAAGATTCCTGTCCATCTGTAAAGAAAGGCTGTTCAGCATGACCTTGGGATTACTTTCATCACATTTCTGTTTTGCTCATTTTGAATATTCTCCATAGTTGAGGCAGTGTGGGAAGAGCATTAGATACCGAGGAGACTCTAGGTTTCAGTACTTGATGCCTTGATTACTTTGAGCTTGATGCCTATGTGATCCAGGGCAAGTAACTAATCTCTCCGAACCTTAGTTTTTCTTCCATTAATGAGGATCTTGTTTACATGAATTGCCTCACTGGGGTGTTATGAGGAAAAAAATGAGGGAGTATTATGTAAATTGTTTTTTAAACCTAGTTTGAAGTACGGCATAGTTACGTAAAAGTAGGGTGTAGAGATCATTACTGGACCTGTGATTTCATTGATCTAGGGAGCCTCTGGATGAGGATACTTCCTCTACCAATGCAGATTGGCGTCTTCTCTGTAGTTCAATCCTAGAGGGCCACATGGAGCACTGAGAGGCCAAGTGATGTGCCCAAGGTCACACAGCCAGAATGAGTCAGGAGCAGGCCTTGAATCCATTTCTTCTTGCATGGAGACTAGTCCTCTATCTGCTATGCCATGGTTGTCCCCCCTTTGTAAATGAATGCCATTATTACCTTAAGATTATAGAATTTAGAGTTAGCAGGACTTTCCAAGTCAAGTCATAAATTTTGAGTTGGAAGAGATCTTAGCAGTTACCTGTTTTAGCATTCTTATTGTACAGGTAACCAAGCCCAAGAGATGGAGCACCTCCCCTGCCTCACATAGGTAGATAGTGACAGATGTCAGAGCTGAGCCTTGGCTCTTCGAGGCCAAATTCAGTGCTCCTTCCACTACATCTTCTGCTTCTTACTGTACCTTCTTAATATTATTATTACTGTTATTATGAACCCCCATCATGCTACTTAGGTAGAAGATACTCAGCCTTATGAAACAGGTACTTTCTTGAATGTTCTTATAGCACAGTCAGTCATTTTGTTTTTATTATATGCAGCAGTTGTTTTGATGTATTTTTATGTGTCTCCAGGGATGCTTCTCTAATGGCAATGAGACGGCGCATTCATGGCTTAAGCCCAGAAGAGATACGAGCCCTTTCTAAAGAAGAGCTGCAGATGCCTGTTACAAAAGGGGATTTTGAGTTGGCACTGAAGAAAATCTCTAAGTCTGTGTCTGCTGCAGACCTAGAGAAGTATGAAAAGTGGATGCTTGAATTTGGGTCTGCTTAATTTTAATGTTGTTTTCTCTTTGTTCTGTTGAGGCTCATATTTTGTTTGTAAAATGCAAAAGAAATTACTAGAAATCTTTTAAAAGATTTGAATTTTTTATAGGGGAGATTCCTCTTTTCAACATCTTTTCATTCAAAGGCAAAAAACATAAAACTATGAAGAATTAAAAATGTGGTTGAGGGAAAAGAAGAACCCCTGGAGAAAGTGAGATTCTCTAGTGTGGTCGGGCCCTGGGGAGGTGTTCCCCAGCTTTTATTCCTTTACTTTCAGATTGCTGGTCAGCTTGTCAAGGGGGCTGAGGTGTGAAAGAACTAACAAAGTATTCTGTCTTCTTTTGGAAGAAAACTGTTTACACTTAATGTAGAGGGAACTGTCTTTCTGATTCATTTCTCTGTGCCTCATGGAACTTAGACATTTCTCTTAACTACATTAAAAGTACATAGGGAACTAATCTAATGAGTTAGCTTTTAAAATTAGAAATATATGTCAAGGTTGGAAATCCTTATTTTGTTGCTGAAAACTTGATCAGTCAGTTTGATGGAAGCAGTGAGTTTGAATCTCCATCCCTGTTGTCTTTCCACTGTAGGCTTCCCCTTTTTCTCAGAGCTTGTAAGTACCACAGTAGAGCTTTGTTGACTGTCACTGCCAGAACAATTTAACCATTTTTAGGTCTGCTTTAGGTCCATAGTAGGAAATATCTTTCCACACCCTGGTCTCTGAATCATTGAATAGGGTACATTTTCATATTCCTACTTTTCAGTGCTTATCAACTTGAATATGGAAAAGGTATGAAGGAAATTTTGGATTCTCCAAACACAATATGCAGGTATTCTTAATATCTAGATTTTTTCTCTCATTTTTTCATTCTCCTCACTCCCACTATTGTTTGAATTCTGACGTTAGATTTTGTTTCACAGTCTAAACTTCCATCATTTTCATGAATTGTTCACACATGTTTGTGGCTAAAGCAAAAGCGTTACCTACCTCAAAGGGTTCTTGTGCTTTGTTAAGCCTTAATGTTCTGTATAAATGTGAACTGTTATTGGGGGATTTTTTGGGGGGAGAAGGGAAAGATAACAATTGGGACCTGTGTCCTCCTTGTGAGGAAATTCCCTCTTCCAGTGCAGATCTGCAACTGTTTTCCAGTTTATAGTTAGAAAGGTACCTGGAGTCACTGAAACATTGTCACTTTCCTAGAGTCACAGAGCTTATTATATATCAGAGGCTTGATATATATCTTCTTGACTCTATGGTTAATTCTTTATTCACTACATTTTACTGACTTTGACTTTTTTTTTATGCTAGCCCTACTCAAATCATCCAGGTGTAGAGGTGATGGCAGAGTGCAGGGTCTGGCAATTTGTTCTAAGCTGGAAAGGCTTCAGCTCCCAGGGAGAGGCTTGACCTGCTGTCCAAGACCACCTTATCTAGGTGGAGATAAGAATTGTCTGGCCATGGTGAGCCATGGAGCAGATTGACATACAAAATGGCTATCAGGCCTATGTGACTCCCTTCTGCCTGTCTAGTTAGATTAGTGCTGGGGAGGGGGTAGAGGTGGGGGGACAGAGGGTGCCGAGAATCTCATAGTTGTTAGACTCTCTACACTTAATTGTTTTATTCAACAGTTGTTTTAATCTGCAGTCCCTGTCTAATGGCAAGGTAGTTGTTAGACCCCTGGAAGAGTGGAACCGTATCCCTGTTGACATTCTCACTGGCAGAAAGAAGTTGCATCTAAATGAAAGAGGAACCTTGGGTTCTCCTTGGATAATTCTACAGGGGAGGTGACAGATTTGGCTTTATATCTTGTGCCCAAAGGTAATAAGAAATGTAGTTTTATGGAATACTTGGGTTTCTCACTTTATAATACTCATAATATAAGTAAGCAGACTGCCATGAGGCAATAGAGAGATTTCATAAAGAACTTGACAAGATTCTCCACATTAAGTCAATGTCTCCCTTGATTCTTGGTGACTTCTGTTCAAAAGTGGGTTAGAGGAAGATGATTAAAAAGTGCTAGAAAAATATGATTCAGACTCAAGAGATGAGAGACCAACACTCTGTAATGGATCAGAAGCCTTGTGTTTCTACTTCATCAATATTTTTTTCAAGAAGAAAGGTGTAACATGACAGATATGATGAGCACCAAACAATCTAGAAAAAATAAAATAGACTATCTCTTAACAGATAGAAAATGCCTAGTTGTCAGTCATTTGAGAATCACTTGTCTGTGAAGCAGCAATAATATCAGCTAGTTAGAGGAAAGGTCGAAATCAATAACAAATTAAAAAATGATAAGGATATAAAGGTACAATATACAATTCTAGTAGCTTCAACCTGAGTTGTTTAAACAAACTGTTGCCTGAAAATAAAAAGGGTAATGTTAAAACTAAGACTTTACTCTGTCACCATTTATTGCAGAAGTTTATCTGATACAAAATAGTCACTATAATAAGAAAAATAAAAGAACCCAGAAATATTTCAGCCAGGAAACACGATCTCTTTGCTAAGTTGGGGGGATGTGGCAGCTAAAGGCAGCACCGTTTTAGTGGATGAGCCTGTTTGTCAAATGGTACAGAAACGATGATGGAAGATTACAAGTATCACTTCACTGTATACTGAAATCACTTGAGAGGGGAAAGGAGCCCACGGGGAGCATGACATTAGACCCAGATATACCAGAGAGATCATTTTAAAAGCATTTGTAGATGAAAATGGAAGGAGGACAACAAATAGATGTGAATTCAGAAATCTACATGTGTTTTTATGTTCAGTCTATTCTCTTTAGTGAGAGTAGTAGTACTACTGCATTTGGATTCTGCTGCCTTGGTGTCTCCTATACTATGTTAGTAGCATTGGGACTAAAGAAGATAAAGCTAGGAAGAGCAGGTTAACCTGTCTAGGTATGTAGAGAATAAATTTGTGCTATGATAGCATAGTATTGGAGACACTAAAATATTAATTTGCAAGATATTAAGATATCTCAAAAGAGGGGAAGATGCCAAAAGAATAAGAATGGAAAAAGATAGCATGATGTTACCACCACTGAAGGGAAGACATCTCTAACTCCCAATATTCCTACTCTTCTATCTCTGTGAATTCTCTTTTAGAATGGTCTGTGCATGAATTGAGCATTCCCTTGATGAGAATATGAGAGAGGAAGAGGCAAGCAATTTGGCAGACATGTTCCATAGTAGACTTTATCTTCACAGTTAACAAAATTGACTCAGAAGTAGGAAATGTAAAATCCCATGGTATTAGTTGCTTGTTAATTATAAAATTTATATGTTAATTATAAAAATTTCTACTTTTGAGCAAATATTATCTTAAAGGGCCTCCTCAAATGAGTTACTTTATATATGTTAAAACCACATAGAATTCCACATCAGATATAGCCACAAAGATAACTTTTTTCACTGATGTGCTAAGTATCAGTGTCGAGTGAGGCATAAAATAGGGAGCCAGATGCACACAGAAGTTACTGTGGAGAGGATCCTGTTCAGATTCCCATAGCAGAGATTATGCCTTTCATTGGAGAGGTTCTCTCCATCTTCATCTCTGCAGCTGACATTGTGCTTATTGCATGTTGGGCATGATAGGATCTTCTCAGGGAGATCTACATTTACTCCAAGATAGTAACCTAACTGTCCACTCTAGAAAAACAGAGTGAGTAAGGATCACAAGGGGTTTCTCTTGGTCATCATGCGTGTTGATAGCCCAAAGGCATAGATGATGTATACCAGGCTCAGAACTGAAAGGAGAACAGATTGGGCTGAATCACATATAGAAATTTCGCAATGCTGTTAAGTGATCCCAAGCTGCTCACCACTGCAAAAGCTCATTTTTACATGCTAGTATTCTTACAATAATGCTGTATGGCAGAAAAACCTTAGGATTTCAGAAGAATAAAAATTACTGGTGAGCACGGGTCAGTGAAGAGATAGATGTAAGTAGATTGCAGCACATTACCAACAGTAACATATATGAGGCTTGTAGCAGAAATGAGAGAAGGGCTGAAAACTACGTTGTTATAAATAAGGTTTTAAAAAGCTATAATAAAACCTCTAGCATATGGGATACATCCTTCATGGAGTTTTATGGAGAGTCACATTCAAGAATGTCTTAGAGTAAAAAGGTATGAGTGTTGTTATCTGTACTCATGGAGAACTACAGTGAGGATTATAGATCCGTAGAATATTATTATTCTCAATATGGGACAACAGCATACTTTTAGAAGTTACAACATTCTACATAAGGAACATACAGTTTGTTTGAAAAGTTAATCTAGTAACTTTTTCGAATTAGTAATTGAATAGAAGTCTATTAATTTTCCTTAGTTGAACAAGATTCCTAAAATAGAGAAAGTAGCTAGCAGAAGAATTAACTTAGACATATCTAGGTTATAGGTAGATAATATAATAAAGTGTGTATTACTTTATCCAGTTTTCATTAGGTAGCCAGTGCTTTTCTCACATTTACATCTGATGTTAAATTCATCTTGGTTAAAAGCTAAACCCAAAAAACAGTACAACTTCAAAAGCACGTATTTTTATACATACACATATACATACTTACATGTATATATAATACACAGATGTAAATTGTACACACATGTATTTATATATCTACACACACATACATATATATGTGTACATAACATATATTTATAGAGAGAGAGACAGAGACAGAGACACACGCATAGAGAAAGCTCTGAGTACTTTGCTGGGTGAGGAGAGTTCATTTTTTGCTCCTTACCATCTACTATAATGTACACATGCTCTTTTCAGATATTCTTCCTGATATTAGTTGATCACCAGTACTGATCATTTGATGCTCAGTTTTGGTATTTTTTTCCTCGTTTTATTATTACAATACTATGGCTATGTGAATGATCTCATTTTGCTTCTGTGAGGGGTCAAGATCACAAGAGGTCATGACTTTATTACAGTTGAATTCAACCCAATTTTTTTTTGTCCTGACACTTTTTAATTCTCAGTGGCATTGATCTTAAAGAATTGTATGGATCCTCTTGGGCAGCCTGCTGTTGATATCCTTGAATTGTTTTCTCTTCCCCTTTTAAATTACTTGAGGTGATCACTAAGTCCTGTTAGTATTTTGGTTCTCAAAACCTGTATGTGAAATTTCATTTGTGCTATGTAGCTTGGTAGGATTAATTTTAATTAGAGCTTATCCTTTGGTAGATTAATTCTCTGTGTTATTTCTTACATGTTAGAATTCTTTTTCAGAATTCTATGTGGTTAATATATTGATTCTGATTTTTCTTTTATTAGTCAAACAGTAGTTGGAGTCTCTGGTCCCGTGCTTCCTAGAATCTTTTTCGTATCTTACCCAGGTCATTTGTGCTTATTTATGCCATTTCCTCATTTTATTCCATCAGTGCATGCTGACCTATACATTTATCTTGACCCCATTCAGGATATGGAAGAAAACTCTAACTGCCCTTCCTCACCTTTGGTTGCAAATTGCATATAAATTCATGTAATCACGGTTTACATTTTTCCTGGTATCAAACTACAGTGGATTAACCTGACATGAGACAGGGTTGTTTTTACTGTGTTCTAGCAGTAGATACATTAAAAAGTTGTGAAGACTTGAATCCTTTCATTCATCTGAAACTGTTAATAAGAATTTCAGGTTCTATGATATATAGATATTAGAGTTATATTTTAATAGTTTATCTTTTTAAGTTCTAAACTATTTTTCCACTTATTCCTTAAGTAAATATTTATTTAACACAAGGTATATGTGAGGCACTTTATTAGGCACTCTGTGTAATACAGAGTTGTATGAGATATAGTTCTTGTCCTTTATTGCACTCTTTCCACTTGTATTTTTTAAACTTTTGGCTTCTAATTCCTTAAAAGCTTTTGATCACCACCGTAGCTTTGTCTATTTCTATGGCACACAAAATGAAGGGTAGAATCAGTAGAAAACTGATGAAGTTGACCATGGTGGATGACCAGATCAGATAACTCAGAGAAGACTGAATGTATAGTTTAAATTTAGCAAATAATTGTCACCCTCTCCCTGGGCATCTGATTGATGCCAGGGTAATTTAAACTTTATGTTCTGAATGACCTGGATCGATTTGTATCCTTAAGTGTCTATATGTAGCATTGCCCATTGCTAAGTCAGATAAGTCTTCAGCCTTTCACTGTCTGCAAATGAAGGGAATTATAAAGGAGTAACTGGCTAATGGAAAAGTCTTTGCTTTCCCCCACACTAACCTAGAAGACTTAGGTAATCTGTTGCTGAGGTAGCTGTTATTGCTGACCGCTGTCTTTGTGTACTGATAGATTCTCCCTCCTGCCTCTTCATCTTATGAATGTCACCTTAGAACGTACCCTGTGTTAAAGGTGCTGCAGACAGTGTTTTGCTGAGAGTTTTTAGAAAAGGGAAAAGACTACAGGGTTATCTTCCCTTTTACCAGCCTTAGGAGAGAGAGAGAGAGTGTGTGTGTATGCATGCACGCATACGCTTTAAAACATTTCCTTAACTTTGATTTTTATTCTGTGGTTCAGGAGTTATTTTCTGCAAACTACCAAAAAGGTAGTGACACATTAAGGTTTATGTGAGTCTGAGGTTCTGTAACAAGAGAAAAAGAAATATTTGAGTTATTGGAAAGCTGAAGATCAGGAAGATAAAATATTCAAACAAAAGTTTAATCCTAATCACCGGTAAATATTAATAAGGAAGAATAAATATGAATATTTTGTTCCTGTGAGTTGATTTACATGCATTTTTAAACCCTCAGACTTTTCATACTTTTCTCTTTACCTGAGGCATATGCTTTTCATTCTGTTCCCTAAAATATATCCTCTGTAAAAGTCTTGTAAGAAATAATACATCTTTGGGTGCTGTTTATTGTAAACAGGGTATTGTTTTAAATCTTTCTCTCTTTAGTCTATAATTTTTTTGCCTTTTATTAGTTTCTAGAACAATCCATCACTTCAAAAATGTTACTAAATGACTAGGTCTAGTCTGGTCTGTTAAATGGAGAAAACCTAATGGTAGGAAATTGATTTGTTTCTTTTCTTATGTATACCTACTATTTCCTTGAAGCAGGCCCTGTAATTACCCTAATATTTCTTCACCATGACTGTTACTTATTTGAGCAAACAAATACCTACAGGATTCCTTTGTCAGTAACATTTAATAATTTGGCAGGACAGATGGTGAGGAAGTACATGGCCTCTCCATTGTTGCCACCAGCCCCAAAGCGGTTCATTCCTCCCATTTGCCTATCAGTTTGCCT
Source organism: Notamacropus eugenii (assembly GCF_028372415.1). Taxonomy (NCBI): domain Eukaryota; kingdom Metazoa; phylum Chordata; class Mammalia; order Diprotodontia; family Macropodidae; genus Notamacropus; species Notamacropus eugenii. The sequence continues at coordinate 198,715,161 of NC_092876.1, read as the reverse complement.
ATCAGTTCAGAACTCTAAAATCATGTGACTTTTGTGTTGTAATCTGAAGTGACTACAAATGGCTCTTTACAGAAACATGAACCTTTGCACATTTTATACCCAAAGTCTACCTCAGTTAAACTAGGACTAGATTTAAAGCGAGAAAGATGGGAGAATTGTAGAACATATAATATTGAATGTTTGAGGAATTATAGCACCATATATGCAGATTTATTTCCATAGAGCCTTCCTCTTCCCAACTGAGTAAAAAAAAATTCCAGATTCTCCTTTTTACTTAAAGTTCTACCATTTCTCCTAGCTGCTAGACTCAGAAACTACAACGTAAGCCTACATAGAAAGTCAGCAATAAATTGGCCCTCTTTTTTTGTGGGGGCAACTCATTTCAGTTAGGTTGAGACTTTATGTTTAGGGACAGTTCAGAGATAGGTATATGTATATATGTATATCAGTATACACACCCTTGGTATTCATTGTACTGACTACATAATAAAAGGTAGTACTAATTGTTACCATCTCATATGCTCAGACCCATTTGTGATATGGCAGTCAGGGGCAGTCTTCCATTAACAGTGTGATGGGCTCTATGATGGGACAGCTGTAGTCTATTACAGATAGTCTATTAGTATATTTTCAATAATTTTTGTTTCAGTGTTTGTCTCTCAGTATTTTGTACCTAATTTAAAGGGAAAAGACATCTCTAAATTGTATTTATTAAATGTGTCTTTCCTAATATTTGTATGCTGCTTCTTTGCCAGCCTCATGAGTTTTGTTGTGTTTGCACTCAGGTTATATTTTGCTAATAAATTTCTAGAGTGTTCTTTGGTTGTCTGTCTTTTCCTTGTGATTAATCCTGGATGTACAGTCAAAGTACCAAAGTACCAAAGCCTCTTTGGGAATAAGAAATGTATATAAGAGAATTTTCACTCTAGCTATAACCATATCTTTTAAACTTGACATTTTATATCTCCCTCTTACTGAAAGTGTATCCTGCAGGAGACAAAAACCATGCAATTTGAATTCCTGATCCAGGTAAGCCAAGAGTAGCTTTTCAATTAAATTACACTAAATCATTAAAGAAATTCAGTAACACCTTATTTGAATAGCACCATCCTGGAATGTAAATGAATTTTCCAGATGACTAAAACTTATCCTTTTAAGTGCTATTTTAAAAGTTAACCACTTTTGATAGGAATCTTTCTGAAATATATCACACACTTCTTCTTGAACAGACCATATTGAGCATAATTTAAAACTTTCTTGACTCAAGGTTACATTATGAGTATCACTGTATATATCATTGTGTTATAATACCCTGATGCCTTCTAGACATTTTGAAGAAAGGACTGTTTGCTTTTATGCTAAATGGCATTAGACTGCTATGCCTTTGGAATTATCTGGACTTTCTATAGTTTTCCTATTACTTTTCCCACTGCTGCCCTATCACCTGTCAATTCTTGCAGATATCCGTCTAGAAAGCCATCTACCCCCACTTCCTTTCTAATTTGCTGCTTCTTAAGGGAGGAAGCATGGTTGTAGTAAAGAGAACATTGAACTAGGAACCTGGGTATCTGAGTTCTTGTCTCAGCTCTGATACTAATTAACTATATGTTCACTCAATAACTTCATGTCTCCATTTCCTTAATGTAAAATGAGAAGGTTGGACTAAAGATTTATAAGGGTCTATTCAAGCACTAATATTCTCTGATAAGGGCTAGGAAACCAGATAGCCAGATTTGTTAGGATTATGTTTATAAAAAAAGTAATTAGAATTGGAGAGTTCCCATTAGCTCCTCTGTGAGTAAACTTTATGAGCATTTGTGCTTGAACTTTGTGATATTTCTTTTGATTGTTTGGAATTGTGATGTAATGGAAGGAGCATTAGACTTGAACTCAGAGAGCCGATTGGAATCCTGACTCCTAATATCTACTAACTATGTGGCCTTGAGCAGATTACTTAATTTCTCTAATACTCTGTTTCTGTAAGATGGAGAGGATAACATTTGTACTCTCTACACTGTAGGTTCTTGCACAAAGTGCTTTCAAAACCTTAAAAGTGCTGTATAGATGTGTGTTACTGTTTGCTTCCTGCTTTTCACTTGTGTTTCAGATAATTAAAGTTGCTGGATAAGTAAAATATTACTATTAGAAATATAATCATATGATCATGTAATCATAATCAAATTATGATTATGAAATCTTGTAATTGTAGAGTTAGAAGTTATCCTAAGATGATCTAGATGAGTTATTGGGAGAGGTATTTGGCGAGAGTGGCTTTCTACTTCCCTTGATATCACCTATGGAGGAGGATCCTGCTTTGCTTAAATTGGAATGGCCCTTGTCACATTCCTGTCACCTTCATTTAGTTAGTAATGTTGCTTGATGTGAGGGAGCTGGAAGCTGTTACATGGAGAAGCCAATCACTCTTCAGCTAGGGCCGTTTAAGGAGGCCTGGGAGGGGGAGCAGAGATTCCTAACTCAACCTAAGGTAACTTCCCTTTCTTTCCCCATTGCTAATCTGGGGAAAATTGACTTGGTCTAAGGGATATGAAGTAACATCCCTTTAGTCTTGTTTGGAAAAGGGAGATTTAGTCTGCCTGCCTTTCCTATTCCTTGCATCCCTCTTCTTTTGTTCTTCCCCTTGTTCTCTCACTTTCTCACAGCTCTATTCCAGATTCAGTGTATCAAGTGTCCACCTCTCCCCTCCCCCCCCCAATAGAATTTGAATGTGGTCTTGGGGCTTGGAGGTCTCCAGAGTGGGCATGAGTTCTAGACTATCTCTTATCTATTACATAGGACAGTGATTTCACTAGTTCTAGCAGTTTAAGGGGGGCAGCTAGGTGGCACAGTGGATAGAGCCCTGGGCTTGGAATCAGGAAGACTTATCTAAATGTATTCAAATCCAGCCTCAGACACTTAGCTGTGTGACACTGGGCAAGTCACTTAACCCTGTTTGCCTTAGTTCCTCATCTGTAAAAATGAGCTGGAGAAGGAAATAGCAAACCGCTCCAATGTCTCTGCCAAGAAAATCCCAAATGGATCACAGAGTTGTACATGACCAAAACAATTCACCACCACCACCAATTACTTTAAGACAAGACCCAGAATTCATCCATTGCCTTCTTAGCACAGACAATCTCTTCCATAGGGAGAACTCATTCTAGGGCTTACTGTGACAGTGATACATTTGCCTGGGCTCTGTTGTTCATATACTTGGGGAAGGGCTAAGGCCACATGTTTTTCATGGGTTTGACCCAGTAAGGACTCCTCTGATTATATGCTCAGGCTCTCTCCTGGAGCTTTTTCAGAGGAATTCTCACATTTCTTCTGTTAATCCTTACAAACTTTTCCCTGCCCTTAATTTAGGGGTCAGTTCAAGATGGGAAACACTGTAACAAGCTAGTACAATTTTATAGGTAAGGAAACAGGCCTAGAGAGACTGTGGCATCACATGTCAGTGCCTGGAGTAGAAACACAGCCACTGCTCTCAAGGAATTTATGATCTAGCATAGAGATATGATAAAAACATAGATTGCTGTAATACACATTACGTGATGATGTACATTAGAATTTCATAATACTATGTGAAAGGAGCATCCTTACTATAAATAACAACAGGTTCAGGGAAGCCTTCCTGTAGGAGGTGACAGATTCAACAGTTGAAGGGGGGGGCATCCCAGACATGGGGATAGTCTAAGCAAAGCTCAGCAGATGGGAAAGTACAGTGCACAGGGGGTTTGCTGGACTTGTTTGGGCTGTAGAGCAATATGAGACAAGGTTGGAGTAAAGGCAGAAAGGCACATAAGGAAACTATGGCTGTAGTAGCCTGCTGGTTGGAATGGTGAAAAGGCAGTGGACTTGAGAGATGGAGATTAAGGCCTACCAGAGACATGTTTAAAGAAAGAAACTGTGAATGAGTCAGCCAGTAGTTATTGTAAACAGAAGGCTCAGCTCTTCAATGAACCCGTGTAGAGTATACATCCAGTTTAATTACAGTTGTAAACCAAGGATGATAATTTTGTGTGCAAGATGATCAATATGTAAGAAAATATTTTGGAAATATGTGAACTGTACAACCCGCTTGCTGAGCTTGAGAGTCACTTGTGTTTTTATTTTGATCACCATGAAATGTTTTGCTATGCTACTTAATTTTGATGACTCCCTCCCTTTCATCAAAGAAATAGTAATTGTTTATAAATAAGAGCTACGTGAAAAATGGGAATATTACTACTCCCCCTTCCTCAGAATTAGCCAATACCAAGTTTCTTTTATAAAAGAAGGCATAATGAAGTGGCCCAACCTTTGTGAGTGCCTTAGATGAGTTTGAACAGTCCATTTGAATCAAAAGTATGGTCCAAATAGTTGTTTATTTGTTCATGTTTAATTGCCAACGGGATGTTAATAACCAGATGACATCTCTCGTAGCCATGTAGATGTAGCCTTATTCTTTGTTAATAGATATTGAGGCTCTCTCTCTGTACGGGAGTAGGGATATTTGAAGTGCTATGTGCCTTGGCTTTGTTCTGTTCAAAGTGTTTGAAAGTCTTTCAGTATGGTAGAACTTAATTCATTTTTTTCTTAATACAAATAATTCATCAAGGCATGACTGGTGTTTCATAGCATAAATCCTGCACTACAGTGCTAGTGATTCTCTGTTACTGTAATGCAATTAGAAATGGGCAAACCCAACTTGCAATTTGGGGTTTGTGGATTATCTCAGTCTATTTTTCAAACACTTGGAAACATGTTTTGTAACTTTTTTTCGAACACGCTTTACCAAGCACATTCCCCTTAATTTTAAAACCCTTGTGTATTTTAAGGGAAATTTAATCCGTATGTTCCTAATTCATTGGCACTTAATTCATCAAAGTTGTTTTGTAAGAACAATTTAGAAGCCTTAGAAACCTTTCTCATGAATTCTGCCTGCCTTTTAAAGGCCCCACCCTTCCAAAAACAAAAAACAACATCTTGAAGTCACTGATTTTCTCCTTAAAGGAACATAGGTAAAACCTTTAAGCTTAGCTTGAAACTCAAGAATCCATTTTTCTAAATTGGCATAATCAATTCTCATAGAGTAAGGAAGATCTCTCTTTAAAGCTAAATATGAAAAAGCAGTCTGGGCTTAGCAACACTTTGTCTCTTTGAGAGCATAGAATACAGACAGAGGCACAATTTCATATGTTTTGAAGGCAGATGGAAGAGATGAACTGGTCCATCCTTACCCCAACTTGGATTTGACAAATGTAGAAATGGAGGTAAATAACTTGTTAGTCAAGGAGCCACAAACCAGGATTTGAAGCTGTCCTCTCATTACAAATCCAAGACTCCTGTGACATCATATTGATATAATTATGACATTTTCCCAAACTGGGATAAGAAATTGAGGGCACAGATTGACAAGATATCAAATTCAGAAATAAATCGACAAATCAAGCCAACAATTATTTTCTGCTGGTTATGTGTCTGTATTGTGCTAGGTGTTATTTTTTTAAAAATTGCAAAATTTTGGTATAAAACACTAAAAGAAAGCATTCATCAAAGGGGGTTAACATTTTATTTCTTTTCACCCACTTCTATATGCAAAATGTAATAACACATCACTGGCTTATATTTATAAGTTATTGTGAAGTGACAGTAGTTTCCATGTCACATCAGAAATATTTTTCCTATAGAACACATGGATTAACAAGTTTCTGTTGCTTAGCACTGGATCTGTATGGATTTCATAGAACAAGCTGATCATGTGTTATCTTTTTAGTAAAATTAAGGTCATTGCAGTAAAGGTGAAGTGTTAAAATCCAATTGGGCACAAACCATAGTGACTTTGGAAAGTCTTTCTTTGCAAATATCTAGAAACAAAAGCAGAGATTCTTTGGAGGTAGGAAGAACCAGGTTCAGAAATGTTTCAGGTAAGACCAGTGTTGTATTTGATGCTTGCCTTAAGGAAGAGATGTAAAAAAATAAATATCTTCTGATCAAATGAAATAAATCCTCAGTCTCTCCCTTTAAAGGAAAATACATTTTCCTCTGGATCCTCAAGTGTGGAACTGTCACAGAAAACCTGTTTTGCTGCTCTTCGTCTTCAAAAGAAACCTAGTTCTTTTGTTTGTATCATATACATTATGAAGGAATTTAGTATTTTCACGTCTATTTAGGTATACATGTATATATATATATACACATACACACATATACACACATGTATGTGTATATATACATATGTGTATATGTACACACACATATATCACATTTCTTTTAAAAGCACATGGCCCTTAAATTTCATGTGACCTCTGGGGTAAAGTTATCTGGTTAATGGTGGCAGGATCCTCCATGAGTCTCTGTGGCTATTCCATTCAAAATGACACTTCTGACACTTAAAGGATAAAGTTCAATTAGAGATCTATGAGCAAGGTTAGTTTAATAATTTGCATTTCATTTGACAGTAACAAAAAATATCAGTAACACATTCTTTGGTATTCAAAGAAAATCAAAATTGTGAATTCTATAGGTATTGCATACCACCATTTTACAGATGAGCAAACTGAGGTTGTAATTTGTTCAGTCATGTTGCTAATAACTTACATCTACGTTATATAATCTGCTGTAAATTCCAAGTCTAGTGTCCTTTTCACCATACCATTATACCTTTCAGAGTAAGAATACTCTGAAACCTGCAATCCTTTCACAAGTTTCACAAGACTAGTTTGCCTAACAAAAACTGCTCTCTGTCTTGTGCTTTTTGACTGACCAACTAACTGGTAGGCCATAGGATCTTAGAGCTAGAAGACACATTAGAGATGACCTAATCCAACTCCTTATAATGTTACTGTAAGGTTAATGTTGATTGGGGGTAAGAGTTAAAGATCTTCCCTGCCTATTAATAGGCCTCAATACCTTTTGTTATTTTCTATAGAGGCACTGGATCAGAGGGTCCTGCCCTCTGGCTCTAAAAAGTGTGTATAAATACTCTGAGGTGATGTTTTACTTCGGGACTTACTTATTGGAAGTGTTTGACCAGAGGAGACTCTGGGCACCTGCTAAGGAGCCCCCTGGCTTTGAAAACCCAAATGTTGGTGCTTTTCTCTCTGGTAACTGTATATATGGTCAGACAGTTGGATCTGTCTGTTGATGTGTGATGTATGTATTGCTTATGGTCAGATGGTTGGAAGCCCTGTCGATTTTTATGTCTCTGTATTTTCCCTGAAGTTCAGGGTGCTGACTTTTTCCCCTGAACTAAGTGAATGATATATATGCTTGATTCAAGTGATTATTGACCTCTCAAAAATTACTTTCCTTTTAGAAAAGCAGATCTAAGAACCTATATAGCAGACCCTCCTGTGTATGCTGGGGTGCTTGCTGTTAAACTCCTCTCTTTCCACCATCCCTTACCCCACCCCCATTTTATAGTTAAAGAAACAGCCAAAGTGGCATCTCTAAGGTAGCATTGTGGGGTGATAGGGAATTGCCTGGATGCTGAGGAACTCTGAACTCTAGAATGCACCTCAGCTCCATAGTACTGCATCTCACTCATTTGAGCTCCTTAGCTGGATTGTAAACTCAGCGGCCAAGGCTGTGTTTCTTCCATTGTTTTTGCATATGCTCCTATTCTCATCCCATTCAGTTATTTTCTTACTTTGAACAGTCAAGATTTGAAACTGATTTGATTTCTCTTTCCCACTTCTGCCCCAGTTGTGACCTTACATTTCTCCTTCCCCCTCCCCACCAAGCACTTCTCATTTACCTCTACGTATTATATGAATACTTCCCTGTTCATTTATATAGTAGCTTGATGCTTTAATTTTTTTGTCTGCATGTCTGTGTGTTTACATAGATGGTGTCTGTTACAAGTACCTCTTGGGTAGGTGGTTGGCCAATGCAATTTTCTGGGGTTAGTGCCTAGCAGGGTGCTATACACAATTAAGCAATTGATTATGTTAATTCTGACTGACAGATTCTGTCTACATAGCCAGTCCATTCAAAATTAGGGGCTGCAGGACTTTCTTTGGAGATACACAGTGCCTTGGCACATACTTATATAGCTCATCCAACTAAAGTTTCAAGATCATGTGATTGGAATGAATTATTTGACCAAAATGGAGCCAGATCTGAAGACAGAAGATAACTGAGCTCCATTTATTAAAGGAATAGGACTAAAAGTATAAGAGACACAGTAGATGGGAAACAAAGAGAACTGGATATTGGTTGATGAAAGGTCACAGGCTGGCACAAGCTGAGTGATAAGCTCTGTGTTGTTCATCCTAGGCCTTACCTACTTAGGTTTGGAGAATCTTACCACCAGGTTGATCTCAGGGAAATAGCATCTCTTAAGAGATCAGCTACTAAGCTATAGAGGAGTTAAGACCTTCATTGGAAGAAGTAGGGTTCACAGCAAGATAATCATAGATCTTTGAAGAACTGAAATATAATTATTAGCATCCTTCTATAACTACATAAGTCAAAGCAAGGTAATAATTTTTGAGTTTGTTTGACTGACTTGCTATTTTCCAAAAATCATTTATTGAGCATTTCCTGAATAGTGGCCACTAAGCTATGTGTTGGGGATATAAACACAAGCAAAGAAGATGGTCCTTATTCTTAAGGAACTTTTGTTCTAATTGGGGAAGAGAACGCATAAGAGGAGTCTGGAAGGGGTTGGGAGTGGGGAGGGGGCTAGGTGTTGAGGGAAAGCTGCTATTGAGGAGGTGGAAAAATCCAGAGTTCAGAGTAGAGCTAGGAATGAAATGAACATGTCCTGGGCACCCATCAAATGGTGGTTTGAATCTGAGATCAATCAGAAAGGAGACTAGAAGAGGGTGGAAGCATCTCAAAGGTGGAAAGAATGTTAGTAGGCGGTGGAGGAGCACAACGATTGAAGAGTGAAGCTAGACTTCCTGGTTAAGAGCTTATAAAACATTCAGAATTCAGGTTTTTTTGGAGGAAGAGAGAAACCTTTCACCCACAAATAGCAAAAGTTCTAATTGAAAAGCTAAGGCAGGTAGGTGATCAGGAGGGTCAGGAAGGTAGCTGCTGCTGTCAGTGACTCTACTGAGGGCATTAGCTTTTTGGACTGAGTAAACTGCATTTAGGTAGTAGATACTAAAAGCAGGGAAAACTAGGTCAAGTATTTCAAAATTGGCTATGGCGCCCTGGCTGAAGAGCTGATTGTCTTGACAGGAAAGAGAACGATAGACCTAGGTGAGACCTCATCAGGGCAAAGCAATGTCGGGGGGTTAGGGTCCCATGTGAGAGTAGCTTTTGTGTGTCACAAGGAAGGAAGGAAACACATTATTATTATTTCCCATACTTTCTCATAAACATACTAAATCCAAGTGTGATGCTAGGAACAATTTCTCTTAATGACCTGAATGCTCCCTCTTAGTACTCATTAGTTATTACATACAGGAGCAGATGGACTTTATACCTTCCCTCCCCCATTCCCTTTTCAGCTTCCCTTTATGGGTGTTCTTCCCCATTCGATTATAGGCTCTTTGAGGTCAAGGACTATCTTTTCTGTTTGTCTCTCCAGAGTTTAGCACAGATCCTAGCACAGTGGAGGCTGCTTAAAGCATTTTTATTAACTGACTGAAGCCAGTAAGACCTTCCTTCTCTCTCCCCCACCCCCCTTTTTAAAAACTCAGAGTGGATGAAAGTGGTTTTCTGTCGGGTTGCACTACAGGTACGTGCTCTTCTGTGCCTGGCCTGTTTTCCTACCCAACCCATTGGTCAGATACGTTCTTCTAGATCAGGAGCTCATAAACTAGTGTACCTTCAGTAGAATAGGCTACATCCATAGGTGCATGTCATGTCCCTGCTCTAGGTCTTGGTTTTTGACAGTTGTCACCTCCTTGTGGGCACTCAAAGATTTTTTTTTTTCTCTCTCTGGTTGTTTAGACCTCCCTATAAAGGAAAAGAGCCTGTCCTCCAGCGGCCAGTTTTTCATACTCCCAGGGGTGGGGAATCTGCGGCCTTGAGGCTACACATGGCTTCTAGGTCCTTGACTGTGACCTTTTGACTGAGTCCAAGTTTTACAGAACAAATCCTTTTGTTAAGGGGATTTGTTCTGTGAAGTTTAGATTCAGTCAAAGGGCTGCACTTAAGGACCTAGAGACCACATGTGGCCTTGTGGTCAGAGGTTCCCCACGCCTGCTCCATACTATTTCTTTTGCCTTCTCCCAATCAAAACTTGTTCTTTGTCTCATTCTCTCAGGGAAGATGGTTGCTGTGTTCAACTCATAGCTATTAATTTGTTTAACTCATCAATTCTAAGTGATAATAGATAATAATGGCTTCATATGTTATTCCTCCTTGGTTAACAGTTTTGCATTTTTTTTTCTGATGATACCCTATGTTAGTCAAGTGAAGTGATCCTAATGGTTCCATTGAAGACTGGTAAGGGAAGTGATTTGAGCAGAAAGACTTTTCAAATCATCCCACATAGCTGACTATTTAGGCTTATTGTACTCTGAGCCAGTTGTGTCTAACTCAAATAGAAATAGGGCCACCAATCTTTACATAGGGATCCCGCCAATCTCCATACTGACTTAGAAAACCATATATTGACGTTCTGTTGTATTTTTATTTATTTTGTTAATATTTCCTAATTACAATTTCAGCTTGGTGAGTAGAGTGCTGGGTGTGGAGTCAGAAAGACCTCAGTTCAGATCTAGCTGTGTGATTCTCAGCAAACCACTTAACCTCTGTTTCTGTTTCCTCATTTGTATAAAGGTGATAACATCATCTACTTCCCAAGGTTGTTTTGAAGATCAAGTGAGGTAATATTTGTAAAAAGCATTTAACATGGTGCCTGGCAGATAGTAGGCACTGTATAAATGTATATTCCTTCCCCATTCTCTTCTGCTTTAAGAACCACTGGACTTCTCCATCCGACTTACAGCTGAAACGTCCTCTATATGTCATTTTCGTTAAAAGACAAGCTTCTTGGGGGCAGGAGCTTTGTTCCTTTTCTTATGTTGCCAGTGGTGAGCACAATGTTTTGTGCATAATAAGTGCTTAATAAATAATTGTTCATCTGGCAGCATTTTCACTGAAGGGGCAGATGTTTCTATCTATGTCTTTGTCCTCAGATACAATGGATGATTACATGGTGCTGCTCACAAATCTTTTCCCATGTTCAGGAATCTAACTCCATTTTACTATGCCCAAATACAACCTGTTAGCTCATCTCGAAGCCGTCTATAGGGTAAATTTTTTTTCCACTTGTCAACTAAACCTACTTTGTAAATCAAAAAGGCTTCTTAATTTACAGTTGTATATTAAATTCACACATTTCAGATTGAAATTCACACCTTCTATTTTGCATTACTCCCACTTAATAGCAATTTCTTTTGGCTAGTGCCCTCAAGCTATAGAGGGATGAAAAAATAGATTTGGACTTTTTATTTTGACTACATTCACAGACTGTAAACTAATTAGTTCTGTGAGCCTTGCTCTTGGAATAACATCCATACTGCTCTCTGAACAAGGACCACTAAGTATGGACATAGACTTATATTTATTATATCTAAGTTCTCCCATCCTTCTTTGTATGTAACATCTCTTTTCCTTTTCTAATTTGCTGGAGTTTGTGTGTCCAGCTATCAGATATTGTATTATATCTTAGGAGGGCATCTAGGTGGCAAAGTGGATAGAGCTCTGGGCCTATAGTCAGGAAGACTCATCTTTTCCAATTCAAATCTGTCCTCAGATCCTTACTAGCTGTGTCAACCTGGGCAAGTCACTGAACCCTGTTTGCCTCAGTTTCCTCATCTGTAAAATAAGCTGAAGAAAGAAGTGGCCAACCACTCTAGTATCTGCCAATAAAACCCCAAAGGTGGCCACAGGGAGTTGGACATGACTGAAACAATTAATCAACAAAATTCTGTGTTAGAAGTGGCTGTCCTGTGAGGGTTAGTATTATCAGATTAAGTATTAGGCAAGTCTATAGAATGAATTCAGGAGTGAGAGGACATGCCAACTGTGGCCATGCATAAGTGGGACATCTAGATGATGGTAAGGTTTGAAATGAGAATCTTAGGTATGTGATTATGAAGATCTCATACCCTTGACCACTTATCTTCCTCTGGTTCAAATCTTGGTTTGGAGGCAACTTCATGTCCTAGACCCTAAGCTCTGGGGTGCAATGAAGTGACTGGGCAATTCTATCTTGGCTCAGGTTGTTGGGGGTTTGGGGGTTATGAGTACCCAGATCCCTGCTAAAGTTTGATGTTTCTAGGATGAGAGTATTTTTCTCCTTTAGACAGGTATAGTGAGCCTATCTGAACTATGGTCTACAGTCTTGACCATCCACCTGCAAGGGGTGACCATAGTGACTGCTTTGTTTTATTATCAGCCAGTCAATAAATGTTTGTTAAGTGCCTACTATGTGCACGACACTGGAAATACAAAGAAAGGTAAAAGACAATCCTTGCTCTCAGGAGGTCACTGTCAGTTAAGTGGTGCAGTAGACAGAGAGAGCCTTGGGCCTGGAGTCTAGAAGATCTAAGTTCAAATCCAGCCTCAGACACTTATTACCTGTGTAACCCTGGACAAGTTACTTACCTTCTATTTGCCTCAATTGTAAAATGGGGAAAATAGCAGCACCCCTCGGGGTTGTGGTGAGGATCAAATGAGATAATATTTGTAAAATGCCTGACACACAGTAGGCACTATATAAATGCTTATTCCTTCAAGTTGTGTGGGAGACAGTATACAAATACGCTGTATACATCAACTGTATATAAGCTGTATATAATCAACAGAAGGTAGGTAATAGCCTTAAGGCTTCATGGGGAGGATAGGATTTAAAGCTGTACCTTGATGGAAGTGAGGAGTGAACATGAATGGCCAGCCAGGGAAAAAAGCCCAGACTTGGGAGATAAGTGTGTCTTTTTTGAAGAACAGCAAAGAGGCATGTGTCACTGAATCTCAGAATATGTGGTGGAGTGTAAGGTCTAAGAAGGCCAAAAAGGTGAGGAAATGGGGCAGGTTATGAAAGGCATATCTTGAATGTCAGAGGATTTTATATTCAATCCTGGAGGTGATAGGAGCCATTGGAATTTAATGAGTAGTGGGGTGACATGGTCACACCTTGCTTGAATGTAGGATAGATTGGAGTGGGAGAGACCTGAGGCGGGCAGAGCCACCATCCTTCTATAGAAATAATCCAGGTGTGAGGTGATGGGGGCCTGCACCATAGTGGCAGTATCAGAGGAGAGAAGGGGGAGTATTCAAGAGATGTTATAAAGGTGAAATTGACAGACCTTGGCAACATATTTAATGTGGAGCGTGAGAGATAGTGAGAAATCCAAGATGGCATCCAAGATGGCATCCAAGATTGGGATTGGGAGAATGGCAGGGTCCATGAGAGCAACAGGGAAGTTCATAAGGGAAGGAGGATTTTTGGGAGAAAGATAATGAGTTTAGTTGTCTCTCTCCTGAGACTGTATCAATGTTAGTCATTCACAATTGTTTTTTAAAATATATCTACAATCCACAATATGCTAATCATTATGTAGAAGGCCCCCTACAATCTGCCAGCCACCTGCCTCTCTGGCTTCTTCTCCTCTGTACACTCTGCTACTCCTGTTTGCCCAAAGAAATCTTATACTTTCCCATCTCAGTTCCTTTGCTTATCCCTTTCCCTATACCAGTAGGCCATCTTCCTCCAATTTTTTCTTAGCCTTTCTTCATTCTCTACTGGAAATTCTTTTAGATCTCTCATAATGCTTAATTTCTACCCTTCTTAAGTACACATTTTGATTTGGCTATTTAGGAATGTCTTATTTCTGCTTCTAGGGCTAGAGGTGCCTTGTTGAGCTTTGTGATCTTTAGCTCCCCAGGGATTTGTTTTTGTTTTTTGATCTGAACCTATACTTTAGAAAAACAATCTTGGGAGCTCCTGGTGTGGAAGCATTCTTTCCAACCCACATAGGCATCCATTCTGCAATGGGCATTCTTAGAAAGTTGCCTGGGCTTTGAGAGGTTGTGGCTTGGCCAAGGTCAAATAGCCAGAGTATGTCAGAGGTAGAATTTGAACCCAGGTCTTCCTGATTCCACGGTCAGCTCTCTATCCACTTTTCAATACAGATGGTTTTACAAATAGCATCTCATGACCATTTGCTGAATCACAAGCAGCTGATGGTAGCTGTGGGTCACATAGTCTGAGTCTTCAGTATGTCCAGCTCAAGATGAAGCCCTTTCTACCTCCCAGGCCGAGAGGGGAGAGTGATGAGGCAATGCAGCTTAGAGCCCTGTGAATTTGAGTTTGATGTGTCTGTCCCTTCTCCTTTGGGTTGGAGAATTAGGGGAACTGAGGAAGGTTTGGCTCACAGCTGCTCTTGAAGACATGGGAATTGGCTGTTACTTGAGGTTGGGTGCCAAATACAGTTAATACTTGATCCCCTTCCTTGTTATAATCTTGTTATTACCATCTAATTAAATGCCTTTTCACTTTGAATTTATGTATCATCTGAGACAGTTAGGTTCTAGGCTTATGGCTGTTGAATCCAAGCAGTACATGGGCCTGGGAAATAGCAAGGGGACTCTAGGTGAGAATATCACGGAATACGAAGGGGTTGGAGCAGAAAATATCTAAATTCTCTTCCATGTCTAAATTCCATGACCTGGCACCAGAATATATGTATCACTGGCTTCCTGATTTGTGGGGGCATATGTGTTGAGAGGCTATTGAATATATAGGGCAGTTAGGTGGTATGATGGGTAGTGTTGGGCCTGGAGTCAGGAAGATATTTTCCTGAGTTCAAATTTGGCCTCAGAAACTAACTAGCTATGTGACTGAGGGCAAGTCACTTCACCCTGTTTGCCTCAGTTTCCTCATCTGTAAAATGAGCAAACCACTCCAGTATCTCTGCCAAGATAATCCCAAATGTGGTCATGAAGACTTGGACATGACTGAAACAATTCAACAACAGGAATCCATGGGGTGACTCTCTTTTATCAAGCATTGTGTCCATGCACACACACAAACATTACACAGGCAGGTACTCACTACTCTCCATGTTTAGTTTTAGCTATTGGCTTTGTTTTTTGTTCTTCATTTTTATTTATCTGACTTGGTAGACTTATGGACCTGTGGGAAAAGACGATCACTATTTTGCTAATTACAAAAGAATATGCTTTGATTGTTCCTGAGTGTCCCATGCCTGGGAGAGAGATATAAAGCCAACTCAAGGTACACAGTCCTGGGATGAAGGATGCCTCAAATTTACATCAAATTTTCAGCCACATTCTCATTAGTGGGAACTTGTTTGGCTTGATTATGCAGCATCAATGGGGCTCCAGGAGCTATTAAATCCTACAGAGAAGTCAAAGTCTCTGCCCAGGCAAATTATATCTCTATTTTATACATCAGCAGTCTGGATTATTTGATTTAAAATATAAACCGTATGAAGTCATTGAGCATAGAACACATGTCAATTTAATCCTCCATTTGGAAGAAGAAAGGTGTATGAACCTGTGAAGTTAGAGAAGTAATTTAGACAGGAGGGACTGTGACTTTGTCCTCACTTTTAGTTCTAATGGATTTCTGGTGCTCAGTTGATGCTAAATAACAAAACTGAACAAGTTTTCTCCCATGAGGAGGCAGCTAGAAGAAAAGCTCAGTATTTAGCCTTCTTAAGAGATTGGCCTTCCCCTGCTTTCCTCCTCTGACCCTTTTATGATTAGTCTACTGCAATCTTGAGTCCTACTGCCAGAGAACTGGGGATGGGGAAGGAAAGGAGAAGAAATGATCAGGATCATGAGAAATTGCACAGTATAATGGAAAGAGCATAGGTTCCAGAGTCAAAAAGGCATGGGTTCAAATCTCATCTCACATATCACCTGTGTCATTCTGGACAAGTCACTTGACTTCTGTCTACCTCAGTTTCCTTATCTGTAAAATTGGGATATGCATAATAATAGCATTTACCTCCCAGTGTTATTGGGTGGACAAAATGGGGTATTTGTAAAGTACTTTGCAAACCTTGAGGTATGATATAAATGCTAGTTCAGCTATTATTATATTATCGACTTTAGCAGGGTGCCATTTAAACCTACAATTGTTTTCTGAATAATGCTCTGTTTCTTTTAACTTTCTGAGTTCAAATCCAGCCTTAGATGCTTAGCTGTGTGACCTTGAACAAGTCACTTAACCCTGTTTGCCTCAGTTCCTCATTTGTAAAATGAACTGGAGAAGAAAATGGAAAACGACTCCATTATCTCTACCAAGGAAATCCCAAATGGGGTCAGGAAGAGTCAGACACGACTGAAATGACTGAACAAAAACAACTAAATAAGGAGACTGTACTAGATGGCCCCAGAAGTCATCTCTATTTCTAAATCTAAATAATAAGTTTCTGAGAGAGAGTCACAGTGAGAAGAGTTAAGGAAGGATAAGATAGAGGTAGGGTTTGCTATGGAAGAAACCAGAGGTTGCAGTAAAAAAATAATTCTTCCACATTGCCCTTTTCCCCATCATGGTTTCACTATATCATGGATTGGCATAAGAAATTAAATGGGAGTGTTTTGGGGAGTTTTGTGGAAGTCACAGATGGCATGTAAAGACCAGCAGATGACACAGAGCCTATGACCAAATACTTAACCCAAATTTTACAATAAAGGTACTATAAATACCCCATAAAAGAAAGAGAAAAAATTAAGACTTCTTCTCTGATATGAAGGGAGGGTCAAAAATTTTTACATGGGCTTTCCAGATCATGGGGGCGTCATGCTCCTGACCTCCGCAATGTGGAAGGGATCCTGTACTGAATTTAGAATTGGAGGATATGTGGGTGCCCTTAGGCACAATGTGTAATTTCTGTGTAATCTTGGGGAAAACGCTAAATGTCTTTGTGCCTCAATTTTCTTATCTGCAAAATACAGGAGTGGATTTGCACTGGTTAATTCTAAGTCCAGCTTGGCATTCCTCTGTAAGGAGCTCATGAAAATAGAGTGAAAGCAGAGGGGAATTCACAGGGCCAGTGGGCAGGCAGTCTGGTGATGTGCCCCAATTATGGCATTAGGCTTTCAGTTACAAAGTGACCCCTTCATTTATCCCCTTTTCTTTAAGCTGGGAAGCTAGCAACCAGCTATCTATTAATAACAAACTGCATGAATCTCGGCTAATGATCACACTTTGTACTTTTAGTTTCCCTTTCATCTGATTTCAGAATGATTTTAGAAATGTGACTGCATTCCTCATCATCAGTGTGCTAGGCACAGAGGTGTCACTTGTGGGAATTGTTGGAGACTGATAGCCTATTTACCAATGAGCTTCTCACAGATAGGGCTAAAACCTTGTTCTTCCCCATCCACGTCCTTTAGCGCTGCTCCTGCTCCAGTGATAACAGCTAGTCCAGGCCACACATCCCTGAGAAGCTCAGCCACTTCTGACCTCCTTGAGCCCTTGGTCAGCTGGAGAGGTTGGGAATCTGACAGATGTTCAAGGCCAAATATGTTGGCCTCTACAAACAAAAGGGAGCCTGGGCCAGCCTTGATTCTAGAAATGCTAAATCTGGTTGTGTAAAAATAAAGTTATTTCTATTTATATGGTTTGCCATTTGGCATGGTGAAAGCAATGGGGGTAAAGGTAAGCCTGGTTCTGCTATCCTAAAGTGATATAATCTTGAACAAATTAGTCAATGAAATGGTTTCTGTTTCCTTGTTAGTAAAATAGAATTGATAATGATTACCTGCCTTATCCACGTCACTGGAATGTTCTGGGGGTCAAATTTGAAAATGGATATGAAAGCATCATGTGAAGTACAAAAACAAGTAAGGAATTAAGGCATAGGTTCTTAAGCTGGGGGTCCATGAACTTGTTTTAAAAAATGCTTTAATAAATGTATTTCAATATAATTGGTTTCCTTTGAACTCTTAGGTCTCTTATTTTATGCATTTAAAAACATGATTCTGAAAAGGGGTCCACAGGCTTCACCAGACTGCCTAAAGGGGCCATGACAAAAAAACCCACTGGCTTAGGGATTAATTATCATGGAAAATTAATACTATGTATATCAGGAATCACACTCAGCTTTGGAGTCCCTTATTGCCTCAACATCACTGTGAGATGTTTTGGGTAATTCTAATAACCAGTCAGGAGCTACAATTAGGACAGATAAGAAATCAATCAACCTATTGATCAGCCAGCATTTATTAAACACCTCCTATATGCCAGGCATGGTAGTAGGTACTGGGGATGTATGAAATAGTCTCTGCCCTCAAGGTGTTTGCATTCTACCGAGGAAGACAAAAATAGGTTCAAATTACATACGAAATAATTAGAAGGTAGTCTTTGCAGAGAGAGCCCTAGCAGCTGAGGAGATTTGAGGGGAAAGGCGTTAAGTTGAGTCCTGAAGGGATCCTGAGAGGAGGAGATGAGGAATGAATTCCTGGCATGCAGGAAGGGCAGTCAGAACGAAAATACAGAGACTGGAAACTGTGTCACATGTGAAAAACAGAAAAAGGCCACTTTGACTGGACAAATTGAGTGTATGGAGGAAAGCAACATACGGATACTAAACCTGGGAAGGTAGATTGGGGACAAGCTGTGAAGTGCTTTAAATCCAGACAGACGAGTTTATATTTAATTCTAGGGAGCCACCAGAATTTATTGAGTAGGGAAGTTTCATAGTCAGATCAGTGCTTAAGGATAATTACCTTGGCAATTCATGTGGTGGATGAATTACAGAGGAGAGAGGTTTGAGTTGGGGGAATCATTAGGAGGCTATTGCTGTAGACTGGGTTAAGGGAGGGTGAGGACCTAAGCTACACTATTGGCTGTATGAGTAATGAGAAAAGGGTGGGTGCAAGAAGTTTTGTGAAGGTAGAAATGACAAGATTTGGCAACTGATAGTCGTGGGGGGTAAGGGAGAGAGAGTGTGGAGGTAAGCATTATACTGAGGTTGGGAAACTAGACACATTGTTGTACCTTTATCTCAGGTAGTTAAGTGGCACAATGGATAGAGTGCTGAGCCTGGAGTAAGGAAACCTTATCTCTCCAGAGTTCAAATCTGGCCTCAGATTTACAAGCTGTGTAACCCTAGGCAAGTCACTTAACTCTGTTTTCTTCAGTTTCCTCATCTATCAAATGAATTGGGGAAGGAAATGGCAAACCCTCCAGTATCTTGGCCAAGAAAACCCCAACTGGGGTCACAAAGAGTTGGACATGACTGAACAATACCCTTAACAGAAGTAGGAAAGTTTAGAAGTGGGGGTAATTTTTTTGAGGGAAAGATTGTGAGATTTGATTTTGATATGTTGGATTTTAGATGCCTATGGGATAGCTTGTTAGCTATATCTAATAGACTGGTGATGCCTAACTGGAGTTTAGTAGAGAGACAGGAACTGGATATATGGATCTGAGAGTCATTTGTATAGAGACATTAATTAATCCCATTGGAGCTGATGATATCTTCAAGTGAAAGAATAAAGAGAGAGAAGAGGACCCTGGACAGAACCTTTAGGACATCATATGGATCCTGAGCCAGCAAAGAAGATAGAGAAGGAGCAGTTGGATAGGTTGGAAGAGAACTAGAACAAATCAATGTCTTGAAAACCTAGAGTTGAGAGAACATCCAAGAACAGATGGTAGTCAACGATGCTAAATATAGCAGAGAAGTCAAGAAGGATGAAGATCCAGAGGAGGTGATCAAAGTCAACAATTAAGTGAACACTAGAAACTTTGAAGAGTTTCAGTTGAGTGATAAGGTTGAAATTAGAAGGTAAAGTAAGTAATGAAAATAAAATAGAATCATTCTTAGAATAATTTCCCACTATGCATAAATCGGTACAGTCTTCCTAAGATTCCCATGCTGGTGGGGAAGGGAATATTTCCTGGAAACCATCTAAACAAAAGAAAGGCTTAACTCAAATATTCCCTCATTTGACCAGCTCTTTCTAAGTTTAGAAGTGCAGAAGGGCTTAGATATATCCAAAATAAAACACATGCAACATGTTTCTTGACTGATTTTCCAAAACAAAGTTTTGGGACAATGACAGAGAGATAAAAGGAAGAAAATCATGGAGTAATGAAGCCTTAGCTGCTAGACATGCATATGCTTTTGATGGTAGGACACCTCTGGACACTGTTGGAAAGAGTCAACTCAGTCAGGCAGATTTCAGGAAACAGGCAGTTCTAGCTACACAACTGATGGAAAATGGTTCCTTCCAATCATGTGCTAGGATAATATAGAAGAATGTCCGCATTTGTGTCAGGTATCCTGCCTCAGAAGCAGATCCTTAACATCTCCCACATGGATGCTTTTATCTTTGATGATGTGGGATCTGGACAAAATTCTCAAATATCCCTTTCTACACACCAGAATCTTCTAAGGGTCTCTGTACCAGAGCCAATTCCCTTAGAGGACCAGGCGAGTTTTCCCTGGATTTTTATTCCAAAGGGCACCCAAAATTTCCGCTAATGAATCCCTATCACTGCAAAGGTGATCCATATGGAATTGTAAACTTAGTCAAAGAGACAAGATGAGTAGGTTCAGTTAGTGAAGTAGTACAGAAAGTTAACTTCTTGCAAATTCTAGGCAGAGACATCCTTTCCCTAAGAAGTTACTTTCACAATAAGACATGCAGTCTAGGTCTGTTTATATAAAGAAAAAAAATGAATATTTCTCTAGGCTATATTATTTTGATGATGCAAACTCCATATTTCTCACATTAGACTTAATTTCAATACTTATGCAAGATCCAGTAATTCAGCAAGTATCAGTATCTAAATATTTAAAGAAACACCAAATGGTCAAAGGACAGGAAAATGTGACTTTCCTTTTTTAATTTTCTTTTTAATTTATGGAATAAAACAAGCATTTCTATAACATAGTACAATAAAAAAAGATGATTGCACATGAATCTGCAAATATAGAGCAAGATTATCACGTAAATTTCTTTTTTCCCCCTTTCTCCCACTCCAAGATGGCTACCTTTAGACATAAATCGGTATATATATGCAAAATTATTCTCTATATACTTCTATTTATCAGTTCCTTTTTCTGGATGCAGATAGCTCTTTCTTCATATGTCCTTGATAGTTAATTTGGTTACATATAATAAACAAAATACTTTATTCACTCAAAGTCATTTCTTAAACAATATTGTTACTATATACAGCATTCTCTTGGTTCTGCCCATTTTGCTCTTCATTATTTTATGCCAAGTTTTTCCATGTTTTTCTAAAATCATTGAGCACATTTCTTATAACACAGTAGTATTCTATCATAAGAATATACTATATGCAATTTTCAAAGAAATAAATCAAAACCATCAATAATATGAAAAAAGTGCTCTAAATCAATGATTAGAGAAATGAAAATTAAAGCAAATTTGAGACTTATCTGACATTTATCAGACTTGCAAAACTGACAAAAGAGGAAAGTGACAAATGTTGGAAGGGCTGTGGGAAAACAGGCACACTAATGCACTGCTGGGGGAGCTGTGAATTGATCTAGCCATTCTGAAAAGCAATTTGGAACTATGTCCAGAAAGTTATCAAAGTTACTGTTAACTCAGTTATATACCCTCAACTAGGCCTATACCTCAAAGAAATCAAAGAAAGAGAAAAAGACTTTATATGTATAAAAGTGTTTGGAGCAGCTCTTTTTGTGGTAGTCAAAAATTAGAAACTAAGGGGGTGTCCTGTTGAGGCATGGCTAAACAAATTGTTGTATGTAAATGTCATGGAATATTATTATGTTTTGAGAAATGATGAAATGGACAATTTCAGAGGAAACTAGGAAGACTTCTATGAAATGATGCAGAGTGAAGTAAGAAGAAATAGTTCAGGGGTGGGGAACCTGTGGCCTTGAGGCCACATGTGGCCCTCTAGATCCTCAAGTGTGGCCCTTTGATTGAATTCAGTGAATATAAGTAGGACTGTAACGTCTCATGGTCTATCTTTTTTTCCAATCTAACCAAACCCAATTTCTCATGTGACTTTTTTTTAATCCTTTCTGTTATTCTGATGACCCTCCCATTAAAAATATTGGACTTTGCTAACTTCCCTCTTAAATGTAGCATTTCAGTGGTATGGCCATGGCAAAGTACAGTGGAGTTTTCCTCCCTCCTCCATCCTTCCCTTTTCCTGATTCTTTATTTCTGCTAACGTTGGTGAAGATTGCATTTGACTTTTTGGCAGCCATGACACACCATTGGCTCGTAAAAAGGCTTGCAAATAAATATTTTTCATAAGACCTGCTGTTAAGCCTGGGTCTCTTACAGTATACATTTGTATAGTTGATTTTCTTGAACTCACATGCAGGATTTTGCGTTTATCACTATCTGTGTTTGTCTTATTGATTAGGACTCATCATTACAGCTAGTTGTGATACCTTTAGGTGCTAACCCTTTCATCTCACATGTTATTAACTCCCTCTCCCAGTATGGTGCCATCCATAACTCTGAATGCAGCATCACAGAATCATAGATAACTGTAACAGAAGGGATCTCAGCAGGCCAGGTTGTTCTGAGGTCTACTTGGGATTTCCAATGATCTCAAAAGGTTCCTGAACCAAACTAGGAACACCATTCTCACAACTCAGACATAGATAGTGTGCTTATCAAATCTTTGGGTGGAATAATAATGTGAGAGATAATTAATACACTGGATAACAGAGTCAGGATCCAAAAGATGTCAAGAACGTAAAATGAGTTAAATATAGTAAAATACAGTTAAATAGTGACGAATATCGATTTTGATGTTTGGAAAAAGAAAAAAAGAGGTCATGAATATAAAGGGGGGTGGCCAAGTCTAGCTCTTATGAGTGTGTGCAGTGTGGCTAGCTAACAGAATTTCTGCCAGGACTTCAGAACATGTATTGTTTATTCTATAACTCTTCTGGTCCACTATATATAGGGAAGAAAAAGTCTCTTTCTCTCCAGCCCCCCTTTCCTTCCCTCCCTCCTTCCCTCCCTCCCTCCATGTTTCCCTCCCTCTCTGTCTCTCCTAACTCTTCAGGAACACTCTAGAAACTTAAGGGTAGAGCTGCAGCCAGCCTTGCTTTGTGGAGACTCAGCTTATCAGTGTGAGTATGAGTTGAGATAAGGATCCCCTGAGCTTATAAAAGGTACATATAGGATATGAATTGGATATATTATGTTTAGCCATAGGCAGACTAGGCAGATTTTGGCTCAATACAAGCAAAAATCTCCTTAAATGACGAACTTTGTCACCTATTCAAGGTAATTTCAATGTCTTCCTGAGAAGGTGCTCAGCTACTCCTTCATCCAATGAAAATGAGAAAGGATGGAATTTTAGATTCTTAGCTCTCTATCCCTGAGGAGACTGAATTATATCAATCAACGCACTTATCCACCCACCCCACCCCTCCACACTGGAGTTTAGGGAATAGAGCAGCCAAAGCCATAAATGTGAGAACCCAACAATTTGCTACTTGATGAATTACCATTCATTAGCTATTTTTATTTGGCCAGTTACATAAGCTTCCTTAGTAACATGGCAATCAGCACCATGGTTTGGGTCAAATTGATATGATTACGATACTGAGTAACCTAAATTCATCTTCTATCTAGTTTAAGCTGATTTCTGTTTATCTTGCGCACAGCGTTCATATGAAGTAGGAAGACCTGGATTCAAATCTCTCCTCTGACCTTCACTAGCTGTCAAGCCATGGGCAAACCATTTGATTTCTCTGGGCCTCAGTTTCTCCATTTTAGAAACAGGGATAATAATATCTGTAGTACCTGTCTTTTAATATATGGGAAGCATCTGCAAGCTTGAAAGCAGAATAAATGTCAGTTATGATGACTGACCTGGATTCAGTTGCTGGTTCTATTTAGGAGACTCCAAAGTATAAATGGTCTAAACATTTTCTTGAAAGAAGCTTATGAAACTTAAAGAATGCACTGTACTTCATCACAATTCCTGGCTCATAGAGAAACAAAGCAAGGAAGGTCAAATTGAGAATATTCTGGGGAAAATGAGGAAATCGTTCCTGAAAGTGCCAGTTTTATGGAAGAAAAATTAGAAATACTAGGGCATATCTACAAGGTTTAATCCTTCTATATAATATAACACCTGTTCCTATTAAGACTCGTAAGCTTAAAGGAGGGAGGGAGGGAATGGGGGGCCCCACAGTGCAAAAGGAGTTTCTGGTCTCTATGGTAACAGTACATTAGATTCTGAGGCCTGGCACACCTGGTATTCTCAGGCTGATCCACCATATGGTGCCTCACTTTTCATTAAACACATACTCACACACACACATAGACACATATCCACACCAACCCCATTTTGAATACCCCCATCACTGGAAGCAATTGAAACGTCTGCTATGGAGATTGGTAGAGCTTCTCTGAAAGCTGCCTCCTCAAATGAAAGGCAGACTGGAGCAACAGCCCTTGCATCAGAGAGGTAGCCGCAAAGAAACACCTGACGAGCACACTTGCAATTTGTCTCCTTTGGCTGCCTGGCACAGGGATATGTTTTTTCTGGTGGGTTGTTAAACCAGCAGCCCCATTCATCACCATGCCCAGAGTCAGGCAGCATCCTCTCCTTGACCATGACTCATCTCCTGATGCCATTTATAAAAGTGACTTTGAGAATTCTCTCTGCAGCAAGATGCCCTGCTTTGAGCTAGTTATGGGAGGAAGGGGGGCAGGGTGTGTGAGGGCGAGTTGGAGGGGGAGGGGGAGATTTCCTGGTAGGATTTTTTAAAAAAGTCAGACAGCCTGTAGCTGCCACATGATAGAGCC
Organism: Notamacropus eugenii; assembly: GCF_028372415.1. Taxonomy (NCBI): domain Eukaryota; kingdom Metazoa; phylum Chordata; class Mammalia; order Diprotodontia; family Macropodidae; genus Notamacropus; species Notamacropus eugenii. The sequence continues at coordinate 198,690,444 of NC_092876.1, read as the reverse complement.
AAAGTGCTAAGGCTGTTCAGAGATTTCCTGCTCTGCTTTAGAAACAGATGTTTAAGAACTTAATGTGAAAAGAGATGTCAGGAATTCAGGACAAAAGTCACCATTCTTTTTTGTTCAGCATATCAAAGCTCTCTTTGTCCATAGACACCTTACTGATTTGATTTCTTTACACCAAATTCCAGGCAACCTCCCTAGATCAACCCAGAGGACTATATGGCCAGAGCCTTGTACAATTCCTAATAAGCACAATTCCTGGTGTGGTAGGTGCATATGTGTATGGGTATGTGGACCTCTCTCTCTCTACGTGTATGTATACACACATGCTTTACAAATATTCCCTATTTTTCTCCCCATCAAAATCTAAGTATTAAGCAATATATGTATATCTAATGTGTATATGTACATATGTACACTAGCTATCTGTGTGTATACATATATGTATATATACACACATATATTTTACAAATATCTAATTTTGATCTCATAAAAATCTAAGTATTAAACAATATGTATGAAAATATGTATAGGAAAAAATATACATATATACCAGCTCTGTGTGTATGTATGTATATATGTGTATATATATACATTTTACAAATATCTAATTTTAATCTCCATCAGAATCTGTGTTAAACAATATATGTATGTATTTATATCTACATACGCCCATATGTTTATGCTAGCTGTGTGTATATGTACTAACCAACCAACTATAAATATGTACATACATATATAGATAGCTTAATATTTGAATTTTGGGGAGAACAAAATGAGGATAATATTTGTAAGGCCCTGGCACACAGTAGGCACTTAATAAATGCTTATTTCCTTCCTTACTCCTTCCAAGGAGAACCTGACCTATGGAAGAGAGATCAGCTCTGAACATGTTGTATGGTGAGAGGCTGGGGACTTTCGACGAGAACAAAGAAAGGAGAAAGGAGAGGAGGCAGCAGCGCTGTGGCCAGGGCAGCATGTGGTGCCTGCCGCATATAGAGTTCCCTTAAGACCACGAGAGATGCCCTCTGTCTAATGGATGGGCTAGGAGGTGGGTGTGACTATTTTATCTCCCCTACTGGCCTGAGAGAAACAAGCCAGCCAGAGGAATGAGCCAGACCTAGTGTGCTCCAACCTTACTTCGGTTTATGTTTTTCTTAAATCTATTCTATTAATACATCTGCTGAATTTAATGTTGTTTCCCATAAACACTTGTGGTTGGCCCTGTCCCTATGTTGCCAGGTGTCCTTTTGTCTGAAGCAGGAGGGTATAGTGGGAGCCACGCTGGAGAGAGTGGACCTTTCCTAGTCCAGGGCTGGCTGAGAGCTCCACCCCGAGTCCATTGTCAGAGTTCTGTTCTCTCATTGCGTGGTATAAGGGGGAGCCATTTCACAACCAGCCTTTAAATGCAGAATCACCATGAATGCAGGGCACTGGGCCTGGAGTCAGGAAGACCTGAGTTCAAATTTGACCTCAGACACTAGCTCAGACACCAGAACCTGGGCAAGTCACTTAATCTCTGTCTGCCTCAATTTCTTCATCTGTAAAATGGGGATAATAATATCACCTACTTTGCAGAATTGTCATCAGGATTAAATGAGATAATATTTATAAAGCGCTTAGCACAGTGACTGGCACATAGTCAGCACTACATAAATGTTAACTATTAGTTATTATTTTCATTTAGCCTCTGCCTCAGTTTCCTCAACTATAAAATGGGACTAGTAACAACCCCTAACTCACAGGGTTGTTGTAAGGCTCAAATGAGATAACATTTGTAAAGTTCTTCTTCTCTTCCCCTCTCCTCTTCTTTGAACATTATCACTGGAGATACTGGCCCTGGTCAGCTCCTTTCCTACCTATGTTGGCAATAAAGCCACCCAAGAAGGGGGAAACCTGCATCTTTGGGAGCCTTGGCAGCTTTTCTGACTGGAAATGGGACCCCACCTCCACCATGTTTAGAATTTTGTTTGTACAACTTTAAAAAATGCCAAAATGTCTAAAATAGTTAAACAGATTTCCAAAGCACATTTTATATAACTATTTTTGTACACATAGGTCCTTTTCCTCTGTCTTTCATCTTTTTGGGGTATAGATCTGGTAGTAGTATCAAAACATCAAAGGCAGAAGTGATAGACTCAAGATGTAGAACACACATTTTTGTACATGGTCAGTTTGTTTTGTTTGACTTGACATATTTTTGTATTTGTTGTGAGGATTTTGTCTTTTTTCTTCCTAGTAATGGTGGGGAGAGAAGAGTGAAAGGAAGAGAAAAATAAATATTCAGTAACTGAGAAAATAATATCTTTTTGAAAAGTGCAGACAGTTCTCTTTTTGAGAACTCTGAAAGACAGTACCTGATAAAGAAAGACAACCTGATGATTTTCCTAAGAGCTTATCAGCAAGTCAAAGTGTGAATGAAGCTAGGGTGAAAGTTACCTTCCAACTTTCTGGGTAATGCTTGCTACTGAAATGTATATAACACATAAAGCAATTTGATCTACTCTTGATCAAACATATTCCTGAAAAAATGTCAGTCAAAGTAGTCAAATATAACCATGTATCTTTTCTCCATAATCAACCTTATCCTTACTGCTTTGAGGCATAAAACCATCAACTTCTCTCTAGTGAAGTTACATGTAATTAATGTTCTTATGCTGGAATTTGAGTATGGACACCATCCTTTTAAAGATTCAAACCATGCTTAAAAAACTGGCAATAACCAGTAAAATTAGGGAATTCACACGATAGGTTTGTAATATTTTGACTTTATTACAATAGAGAGGTAGTGTAGGGTAGTAGGTAGAACACTAGACCTGGTATCAAATGTTCTACATCTGGTTTCCTAGTTATGCGACCTTAGATGAGTCACTAGCTCTCTGGGCCTCTGTTTCCTCTTGCATCTAGTGATGATGATAATAATAAAAATTAACATTTATATAGATGTATAAGATTTGCAAAGTGCTGTACATAGATTCTCTCTTCTTTTAGCTTCACAACAGCCCTCTTAGATAATTGTTATTACTGTTATCCCCATTACATATATATATTTTTAAATTTTATTTATTTATTTTTAGTTTTAAACATTCATTTTCACAAGATTTTGAGTTCCAAATTCTTTACCCATCTCTCCCCTCCCCCTGCCCCAAGACACTGTGCATGCTAATTAGCCCTTCCCCTTCTATCACACCCCTCCCTTCCCTTGTCCTCCTCTCTTCAATTTTCTTGTAGGGCGAGATAGATTTCTATGCCCATTACCTGTATATCTTATTTCCCAGTTGCATGTAAAAACAATTCTCAACATTCATTCCTAAAACTTTGAGTTCCAACTTCTCTCCCTTCCTTTCTCCCCACACATCCCCACTGTGAAGGCAAGCAAATCAACATAGACTATAAATGTGTAGTTATGCAAAAGACTTCCATAAAAGTCATGTTGTGAAAGACTAACTATATTTCCCTCCATCCTATCCTGCCCCCCATTTATTCTATTCTCTCTTTTGACCTTGTCCCTCCCCAAAAATGTTTACTTCTAATTACCCCTTCTCCCTTTTGCCTTCCCTTCTTTCATCCCCCTACACATCCCATTTATCCCCTTCTCCCCTACTTTCCTATAGTGTAAGATAGATTTTCGTACCAAATTGAGTGCGCATGTTATTCCCTCCTTAAGCCAAATGTGATGAGAATAAGCTTCACTTTTTCCCTCTCACCTCCCCCCTTTTTCCCAACATTGAAAAAGCTTTTCCTTGCCTCTTTTATGAGAGATAATTCACCCCATTCCATTTCTCCTTTTGTCCTCCCAATATATTCCTCTCTTACCCCTTAAGTTTATTTTTTTAGATATCTTCCTTCATATTCAACTCAGCCTGTGCCCTCTGTCTATATGTATATAAGCCCTCCGACTACCAAATACTGAGAAAAGTCTCAAGAGTTACAAATATTGTCTTTCCATGTAGGAATGTAAACAGCTCAAATTTAGTAAGTCCCTTTTGATTTCTCTTTCCTGTTTACCTTTTCATGCTTCTCTTGATTCTTGTGTTTGAAAGTCAAATTTTCTATTCAGCTCTGGTCTTTTCATCAAGAATACCTTAAAGTCCTCTATTTCACTGAATGACCATTTTCCCCCCTGAAGTATTATACTCAGTTTTGCTGGGTAAATCATTCTTGGTTTTAGTCCTAGCTCCTTTGACTTCTGGAATATAATATTCTAAGCCCTTTGATCCCTTAATGTAGAAGCTGCTAGATCATGTGTTATCCTGATTGTATTTCCATGATACAAGAATTGTTTCTTTGTGAGTGCTTGGAATATTTTCTTCTTGACCTGGGAACTCTGGAATTTGGCTACAATATTCCTAGGAGTTTTTCTGTTGGGATCTCTTTCAGGAGGTGATCAGTGGATTCTTTCAATATTTATTTTACCCTCTGGTTCTACAATACCAGGGCAGTTTCCCTTGATAATTTCATGAAAGATGATATCTAGGCTCTTTTTTTTATCATGGCTTTCAGGTGGTCCCATAATTTTCAAATTGTCTCTCCTGGACCTATTTTCCAGGTCAGTTGTTTTTCCAATGAGATATTTCACGTTGTCTGCTATTTTTTCATTTCTTTGGTTTTGTTTTATAATTTCTTGATCATAAAGTCATTAGCTTCCATCTGCTCCATTCTAACCTTTAAGGAGTTATTTTCTTCAGTGAGCTTTTGGACCTCCTTTTCCATCTGGCCAATTCTGCTTTTTAGGGCATTCTTGTCAGCATTGGCTTTTTGGATCTCTTTTTGATTAGTCTGTTTTTTAAAGTGTTATTTTCTTCAGCATTTTTGGGTCTCCTTTAGCAAGTAGTTGACTCATTTTTCATGATTTTCTTGCATTGCTCTCATTTCTCTTCCCAATTTTTGCTCTACTTCTCTTACTTGATTTTCAAAATCCTTTTTGAGCTCTTCCATGGCATGAAACAAATTCATATTTTTCTTGGAGGCTTTGGATGGAGGAGCTTTGACTTTGTTGTTTTCTGTTTGCATGCATTAGTCTTCCTTGTCACCGAAGTAAGATTTTATAGTCTGATTCTTTTTCCAGTTTTTGCTCATTTACCCAGCCATTTACTTGACTTTTGAGTTCTTTGTCAAGGTAGTTTTCTGCTTCCAGTGGGAGTGGGGCTGTACTATCAGATTCCCTCACAATCTCGAGCTCCAGACACAGAGGCTGCAACTGCCCCTGCTGCTGCTGTGGCTGCCAATGGTTCTTCCTGCCCCTCTCCCATCTGCTGCCCTGGGACTGGAGAGTGACCACTCCACTCTCCTGCACTGGTCCCACAGGCTTTTTCCACTGACCTTCCAATTTATCCCCTGTGTTTTGGGGTAGTGAAGTCTGGAAACCATCACAGGTGTGAGAGGTTCAGTCCCCTGAAGGCCTGCTCAGATCCCCTCTGTGCACTTGTGGCCCACACTGGATTGTGTTCTGCTCACAGTGTGGCATGATGGATACTTTCTGGTGATATTCCAGGCTGTCTTGGGCTGGAGATTTGCTTCTCTTCATTATTCTGTGGGTTCTTCAGCTTCAGAATTTGTTTAGAGCCATTTTTTATAGGTATTTGCCTGGGTTTGGCTGGAGCACTCCAGAAAGTCCATGCTGTTACTCTACCATCTTGGCTCCTCCCCATTATCCCCATTTTAAAGATGAGAAAACTGAGTCTGAGAAAGGCTCAATGATTTTCTCAAGGTCATGCAACTAATAAATGTCTGAGATGAGATTGGAACTTAGGTCTTCCCAATTCTAAATCCAGTGTGCCTATCTACTAGACAAGTTGTTCTCAAGCTTCTCATCTCAGGACTCTTTTACACTCTTTTTTTTTCTTATGGGAAAAAATATCTAACTATATTTCTCTTTTCTAAAAAAACAAATTTACTTATTTTTAACATTCATTTAAAAATTTTTTTGAGCTCCTAATTCTCTCTCTCCTCCTGCTCTTCACCCACCCAATGAGCAGGCAGGAAATGTGATGTTAATTATACATGTGAAATCATGCAAAACACATTTCTATATTAGCTATTTTGCAGAAAATAGCAAGAAAAATGAAGAAAGTGAAAAAAATTATACTTCAAACTGCACTTAGACTTCAGGTGGATACCATTTTTCCTCATAAGTCTTTTGGAATTGTCTTAGATCATTGCGTTGCTGAGAATACCTAAGTCATTCACAGTTAATTATTGTAAAATGTTGCTGTTACTGTGTACAATGTTCTCCTAGTTCTGCTTTCATTTTGCATTACTTCATATAAGTCTTCCCAGGTTTTTCTGAAACCATCCTGCTCATCATTTATTAAAGTATAATAGTATTCCATTATGATTATATACCACTACTTGTTCAGCCATTCCCCAACTGAGGGCATCCCTTCAATTTCCCATTCTTTGCCATCACAAAAAGTACTGCTATAAGTATTTTTGTACATATGGTTGTGATAAGGGGCATCCTTGCTTCACCCCTGATCTTATTGGGAAGGTTATTCCCATTATAGATACTGCTTGCTGATGGTTTTAGATAGATACTACTTATCATCTTAAGGAAAACTCCATTTATTCCTATGCTTTCTAGTTTTATTGGAATGAGTGTCAGATTTTGTCAAAAACATTTTCTACTTCTATTGAGATAATCATGATTTTTTGTTCATTTTGTTATTTAGGAGGTCAATCATGCTAATAGTTTTCCTAATACTGAACCAACCCTGACATTCCTAGTATAAATCCCACTTGGTTATAGTATATGATCCTTATCATATATTGCTATGATCTCTTTGCTAGTATTTTATTACATTTTTTTTTGCATCAATATTCAATAGGGAAATTGATCTATAGTTTTATTCTTCTGTTTTTGTTCTTTCTGATTTAGGTGTCAGAACCTCCTTTACACTCTTAAAGATTATTGAGGAACTGTTTACAATTGCAACCCCCATTCCAAAGCCCATTGGTATGAGACTCTCTCCTTATTGGTGGAGATCAGCACCCTGTACCTGAGGAGGGTGGAATTGGTAGGAGTAGAGAAAGGAGAACTCTTCTGTCTTTGGGCTGGCTTAGAATTCTTTCCAAATTCTTTCTAGGATGCAAGTCCCTTCAGACTCTGCAGTTACTTTGGACACTTTTGGCTTTCAGCTTCAACAGAGAAGACTGAAGATGCTACTCTAGGTAAATGAAGGAAAAGACTTTGGGAAGAATCCAACATGAGTCATCATGTCCCTATACCCAAGTTTGCTACACTAGATACTTCAGGGAATTTCCCCTTGGGTAAACTCTGGGACTTTCTCTTGACTGAGATGAGTTATCTCAATCCCAGTGGGAGAGCTCCTTCACTCTGTGTTGTCTGGTATATATTCTCAAAATGATTTCTCATTTTGCTATTCAATCCGGGTAAGTGTGTTTCTTAGCTAGCTGCTATGTATGTTCATTGTGGAACTAGAATTTGATGGGATAAAGGTCAAACATTGGGGGTTGATATATCAAAAGCATAATGTCTTGTTTTCCCCCAGTTAATGAAATGGTGACCAGCAATTAGGTAGAACCTGAAAATCATATTCCCTACACTAACAATACTTAAGGGATCAAAACAATATAATTCTATTCCAGTATGCTTTCTCTCTGAAGAGAGCAGATTAGTGACCTCTGGCCCCAACTTCTTTCTTCCCTTCTTTACAGGAATTAAAGCCTTCCTTTGAGATATTCTCCTTGGAAAAAGGTTGGAGGAGAAAAGGCTATCAAGATGTCTATTCTGTCTTCCTTCCAACCACACAAAGACACCCTCATACTGAGTTTGGGGGACCTCCCCCATAACACAGTCTTACAAATTATTAAGAACTCTCAAAGAACTTTTGTTTACGTGGGTTATGGCTACTGATATTTGTCATATTAGAAATTAAAGTGAGTGATTTAAATATATGTATTAATTCATTAAAATAATATGGTAACATATATTTTATATTATATACATACACATTATGTTATATACATATTATATCATTATATATGAACACAAACATGTTTTTGTGAAAAACTCATTTTCCAAAGACAATTAGTGTGAAGAGTGGCATTCTTTTATATACTTCTATAAATTTCTTTAATTTGTGGCTTAATAGAAGGCAGTTGGATTCTCATAGCTACTTCTGCATTCAGTCTGTTGTGTGGGATATGTTGTTGTTGTGGTTGAAGTATATGAAGAAAATCCACCATTACAAAGGTGGATTACACAGATATATAGTTAGAAAAAAGAGGAGTATATTAATAGACAAACAAGATCTTAGCATTATTATGAGAATACTTTTGACCTCAAGGATCCTGAATGGGCCCTGGGAATTTCCAAGGGTCTAGGATCATCCTTTGAGAACTGCTACAGTAGGCTGAGCTATCTCTTGTGAGATAATGTATATTAAAAATGCCATATGCACTGCTATTATCCTTGAAGCTTCTTTGTGTGGGTGCATATCATTTTAAAATATATCCTATTTAAAAAGCCCACATATAAGAAACCTCATCCATAATTAATCACTGTGTTGAAACCTAATCAAGTCAATCAGTACATTACTGATGAGGTAAAGTTTTAGAATGAAAAGATGAGATCATTTCTGGCATTAGAGATATGAGTTTAGAAGGCCATGTAGTTTAACATTTGGCATGCAAATTATTTATTTAATGAATCTTGAATATATTTATAAAAAGATCACTGGCTTCTTTATTATGCCTTTTGTCTCTTACATCATAGTAACTTCTGAATTCTTTACTCTTTCCTCTCTCTAGACTTTTCCATTATAACAAAGAACAGCAATTAGGTAAAGCCAATCCACATAGCAAGTGTCTACCAATATAATGAATAATGATAATAATAGCTAGCATTTATATAAGATTTAAGGTTTGTGACACTTCACATATTATCTCATTTGGACATCACAAGAACCCCAATGAGACAGGTGCTATTATTATCTCCATTTTACAAATAAGGAAAGTTATAAGCATCTAGGATCTGGACACCTACCAGATGTAGCTTCAGACTTGGGCTTTCATGATTCCAACTCCAATGTGCTAATCTACATCCCTGAGAGACACAGTATTCCACATCCATAGTCCTCCACCTCTTTGGGAAAAAGAGTGAGGAACATTTTCTCATCTCTTCTCAGAGCCAAGATTTATAGGTACAATTATAGTGTTTAATTTTGTTTCACTCATCTTCTCATTTACATTATTGTGATCATTTCATATATTTTCCTGGTTATGTTGACATCACTCTGCATCAGTTTATACAAATTTTCCCATATTTCTCTGAATTCCTTACGCTTGTCATTTCTTATGGTGCAATAATATTCTATCACATTCATATAATAAATTTGTTTAGCCATTCCTCAGTCTATGGGCACCAATTATGTTTTTAGTTTCTTGGATGCCACAAAAAATACTACTATGAATATTTTGATCTACAGGACACTTTTTTATTTGTCCTTGACACATTTAGGGATATATGCCCAGAAGTGGAATCTCTAGGTCAAAGGATATCAACAACCTTGTCATTTTTTCAAACATAATTCCAAGTTAATTTCCAGAATGGTCAGGACAATTCATAGCTACACCAAGAGAATATTAGCACACTCCTCCAGCATGGGCCACCTTCATCTTTTAGCATCCTTGTCCATGAAACCACAGAGTTGACTTAATTTTCATATCTCTTTTTATTACTGATTTGGAAAAATCTTTCATATGATTCTTTTGAGAAGTATTTGTTCCTATCTCTAGATCATCTATCTCTAGGGGGATATTTCTTAGATATTTGTGTTAATTCCTCATTTATCTTGGGTATTAGACTGTTATTAGAGATATCTGATGCAAAGATTTCTTTCATAGTTTCCACTGGCATACAATTAATGATTTCTGTTCTTTCTATTTTAAGGTTTCTTGAGTGCCCAGCAAGCCTAAAGTCTATTGAATTCAACAAGCATTTACTAAGCAGTTACTATGTGCCAGGCACTGTGCTTGGTGCTGGACGTATAAAGACAGAAGGAGATGGTCCCTAGTCTCAAGAAACTTACAGGCTACTTCATATTGACTTGGTGTAGAGTTTGCAATGAGTTATTCACAGGCTTTGGCTGATGATCACTTTTGACTGAAGTCATACATTTGTGACACTGCTGATAAGGCTTAGAAGGAGAGTTATAGACAAAAATTTTGCTTTGGGCAAAGTAGCCATTGTAACGTTAGAACTGACATCTCTGGTGTCACAATGTAGTTCTAACCCAGTGTTTTCTAAAAACTTTTGCCCATGCATCCTTATTAACAAGACATTTTTAGCTTGCATTTTCATTATGTATATATTTACTGACAAATTATATGTATACATTCCTTTTAAATAACAATCACAAATCTTATGAAAAAATAGAAACTAAAAGCAGTTGAGGTAAAAATGAAATAATATTTGATCCTTGAGGCAGGTGGGAGCCACTGGAGTTCATTGACTAGGGAAGTGACATAGATATTCAGGAAAATCACTTTGGCAGGTGAGGAGGATGGACTGATATGAGTTGGGGTGGGGAGACCAGATATTGCAATAGTCTAGGAGAAACATGGTAAGAGGCTAAACTAGGGCAGTGAGTAGAGAGACTTTTGTTTATCCATTCTTGAAGAGAATCAATGACATGAGGAGGGTGATGTCTTGACTTGCAAGTGAATTTAATTAGATTTAAGTGAGGCAAGGCTGGGTAGTCATTAGTCTCACTATCCTCCAGACTCATCAGAGTCCAGTGGCAAGACATAGGTTAGGACGACTGGTGGTGGATCTAAGTAGAGGAAAGGGGACAAAGGAAAAAGATATTGTAGAAGTAGACATCACAAGATTTGGCCACTGATTGAGTATGGGGTGTGAGGAATAAGAGAGCATGAAGAATTGACTAACACTGGTGTGAATCTGGGTGACTAGCAAGATAACAATGAGAGGGGCATTTGGAAGAGGGGTGGGTTGGGGAGAAAAGTTAATGTAATGAGATCTCATGCACTCATAACTCATCTATGTCTATTTTGTCTGTCAGTCACCAATCATATGTTAAATACTTATGTGCTAGGGACTCTGCTAGGTGGTGAGGATACAAAGAAAGGCAGAAGGGTCTCTACCCTTAAGGAATTTACACTTTAATAGGAGAGCAACATTCAAACAACTATGTATATAGAAAATATATGCAGGGTAGAAGAAAGATAATCTGAAGGAAGGCATTGGTAATGGAAGGAGCAGGGAGCTCTGCGTGTGCTCGGGGACTAGGAAGAGGAGTCATCTCCAGTCATCTTGATCTATAACTGGACCCAGATGACTCTGGAGGAGAAAGTGAGGCTGGTGACTTTGCACGGCCCTTCCTCACTTAAATCTAATTCATTCACAAGTCATAATATTACCTTCCTGATGTCATGATATTCTTCAAGAATGAAGGGCAAAGAACAACAACAGGAAAAGCTGACTTCAGAAGATGGGATTTGTGTTGAGTCTTGAAGGAGACTGGTGAAGTCAGTAGTCAGAGGGCAGAAACAAGAGCATTCCTGGTTCATGGGGGACAACCAATGAAAAGGCATGGAGTTGGGAGATGGAGGGCTATATTGGAGGAGCTACAAGAAGGTCAGTATAGCTGGATGACAGAGGACATGGAGATGAAGAATATTGGAAAGGTAGAAAATCAGTTGTGAAGAACTTTGAAATGCTTAACAATATATTTTATATTTGTTCCTGGAGGAAATAGGGAGGCACTTTAATTTGTTGAATAGGGAGTTCAGTGTGGTTAGAGCTGAACTTCAGGAAGATTATCTTGGTGACTGAGTGGAGAATGGACTGGAGTAGGGAGAGACTTGTAGCAGGCACACCAAGCATCAAGCTATTGCAAGAGTGTGATGAAGAGAGCTTGTACCAAGAGGTCATCATTGTGAGTAGAAATAAGGGAGCATATTTTAGAGATGTTGTGAAAGTAGAAAGGAAGGATTTGGCAACAGAATGGATATGTAGAGTGAAGAAGAGAGAGAAAGTGGGAAGGAGCCTGAGACTGTAAGCCTGGGTGACTGGGAAGATGATGGTACCCCCTAGAATAATAGGGATTCCCAGAATATACTCATTCTTCATTTTCCTTTAGTAGGAATAAGTGATAGACACACATATAACATGTATGTATATATGTGTATAAATATACACATACGTGTATATATATGTATACATATATACATATATATATATACACATCTCTTTCTCTCTCTCTCTCTAGTCTGTATTGTGAGGCAAGCACTCACATGGAGGTCAGAAAAGTGATACAAGAATACACTCAAGGTCTGTCTGAAGAACTTTGGAAACAATTGTATGACATGAGAGAGGATGACACAGGACCATCCAGCATGGTGTGCCCACATCAAAGAAGGTGTGCTATGCTCTATGAACAAAGCAAAATTGCAGTAGCTCAAAAGAAATATATGTGAAAATTTAGAGACATCTCCACTCCAACTGTTCATACGGACCATTTGTGCCCAACCAGTGGTAGAGCCTTCTGAGTTTGTATTGATCTGAGTAGTGACAGTCAACCACATTATATCTTGACTCCAGCACAGTGATGTCATTTTGGTCCTTTTCCAGAATAGACAACCACCATATGTGCTTATACATATCTGTATATATATACATCTATCTATGTCTGTCTGTCTGTCTATCTATCTAATCTCTTTTTAAGTTTGCAAAGCATTTATATTGATTCTCATTTGAATTTCAGCACTCCCTAGAGTACTAAGAGGATAGGTACTGCAGGTATTATTAGCTCCATTTCACAATGAGGAAACCAGTGCTAAGAGAGTCTAGCTAGTTGGTAAGATTTGCCACATTCTATTTATATATTGATGCTAGTGGAAACTCAGGTTCTTAGGTGGTATTCTATTCCATTGTCTCAAGCACAAGACAATAAAACAATAGCAAATTATTGACCTCATGCTCCCCAGTATCTGCTGGAAAACCTTGGTTCTTAATTTATTGTATGCATTCCTATGCTGGTATAGATGTCACACAGAGGAGCTTTGGAATCCATTGGCCTTAGAAATAGCAACAATTGTATAAGCACCCATGTTTTCAAGTAATGTACAATAGCCTATAGAAGTAAATCACTATTTTTGACAATTTATTCTAGATTTTATTACTCCTTTTTTACTAAAGAGGAAACTGAGGTTCAGAGATGTTAGATGTCTTGTCCATTGTCATGCACTTAGTAAGTGCCTGGAGCAAGATTTGAACACAGGGTATTCTTGACTCTAGTCTAAAGCTTTAATCATTACATCATGCTGCCTCTTTAAGACTTAGTTACTGCTGTGAAAACTTCCCTGATCTCCCCATGTGTTAGTGCTTTCTCCTTCCTCAAATTACTTTTGTGTGGATGTGTGTGTTCTTGTTATATCTCCCAGAAGAATGTAATCTCTTTGAGGAAATGGATTATTATTGCTTTCTTTGTATCCCCAGTGTTCATCACAGTGACACCTAGGTAGCAGTTACTTAATGAATATTTGATAAATTGAGACTAAAACTACACTCACCAAGGTACTCTCTTAACCTATTTCTTCTATCCTTCCCTATACCACATGCTTAGGCTTCATGCGTTCTTTGCCACTAATTCTTCAGTCTAGTTAAACTAGCTATCTTTTTAATCTTGTAGGTGATTTAAACCTTAAAGTTTAGACTGCTAAAGGTTGAATCTGCAAAACTGACATAAGAATAGCTATCACAGCATAGTCTCTTAGCTGCTTTAGGCAAAAACTTTGACTTAAGTTATAGTCAATTAGAGTTGGTTTTAAAATGGATAGAAATTCAGCCTTCAAAAACCTGGAATCTCAGGTATAGATAACAGTGTAAGAGCAAAGATAAGGAGGTGAGAAAGCAGAGAAGAGGCGTGGGGGATTGTGAACATTCCATTTTGACTACTGCAGAAGTACAAGGAGCTAAGATAAGATAAGCTGAGATAAGGCTGGAGAGGTAACTGGAACTAGATTGTGGAGAATTTAGGAGGGTTAAGAAGTTTGAACTTTATATATTAACACAACAAGGAAGCACTGAACTTTTAATTTTAAAGACCACTCATCTTCATCTGCTTCAAATGCCTCCTCACCATGGCCCTAATTAGTAGGGGAAGGGCCGGTGATTGTTTTTCAGGTTACACACAATATTTTTAAGTATGGAGATTTTTAAAAATTCCAGCTGGTTGTCTCATTTTCATTTCAATGGCTATTACCATTGAATCTCCAAATGTGTTACTTTAATCCAGCTTCCCAGCATGACCAATAAAGTTGCTGGAAGCCAGACTTTGCTCCTGGGCAAATGCCCAGTTCCTTTAACCTAACTCATCTCCAGACCTCTGCTTTCCAGTTACCTACAGCTACGGAACTCAACAATGGGTGGCCTTTCAAGGGCTAAACACACATTTGTAAACATGTGCGTTTTTCCTGAGTTGAAGTTTGGTTTTAATTTGGGGCTAATGCTAAGATGTGTTTAGCCATCCTAAAATCTAATTGTCTTTTTAGTCACAAATAAGCTATTTCCTTCAGAGATCTAAGAGCACTCTAGCTTTGAAGATAAAAGGATATACTGTTTTGCAGCTGAAAACTTTCCATGACAAGTTGCTGAGAGAGATAGAGAATCTGAAATTCTGTTAAGTGTCCTGAGAAGCTGAATGGAAAGGAAGGTGCCTGATTTCTCCTTGTAACATGAAGTAGACAGCCGGTCCCCCATAAGCCTGAAAAGCTGTACATACCCAAAAGAATGACATCCAGCCCAAACTCAGAAGCCCCACCACCTGTGTAAACCAGTAACCTGATCCAGAATAATTGCTGAGGAGCTGGAAGGGTTCTTATCGAGCTAATACTTTCCAGAAAAAAAATGCCATTATATGTGGAGAAATGTGAGCCTTATGTTGGAGGAATCCACTGCTCTAAAAAGAAGGGCCACTTCTGAAAGCAGTTGATGGTTGAAATAGTCATTGTAATTGTGGATGTTTGATCTTTCCAATGACAACAAAAGAGTAATGGTCCACACATTTGTTCTCCTTAATGGAGCCTTAAGGGAGATTGGTGGGAACAGTAAACCGTATCCCAGTAGAGAATGAAAATTCACAAATCAAGAGCAAAAGAAAAAAAATAAATCAACAAAGGATATTATTCTTTTTCCTGTTTTATTGTCATGTGCAAACTACACTATTACTTAGAGGAACAAAAAGGTTCATCTTCTCAGCTCTTAAAATTTGAGATTTAATAGAACTATTGCCTCTTGTGAAAGACTCTTTTAAGTTTGTCTATTCTGGAGCTTGGGCAGAACACTACTTTAGAATTATGCAATGAATTGAAATCCCCAGTGTTAAGCTGCTTCCTGCTTATGAATTAGGGACTTCTAGAATCTGAATTAACCTTTGCAGCCATGAAGGGATTATTCAATACGTGTTACAGGCCCAAAAAATATACAGTGAAGCCTGGCTCTTTTATGGAAGGGTTAGGGGAATTACGCCTAGATAGGACTGCTGAGGAAGAGAGACTGGAGGAGAGAGGCTGGTTAGAAGGTTGTTGCAATGATCCAGGAGTGAAGTGATGGTGGTCCAGTGGGTAGAGCACTGGACTTGGAGTCCAGAAGACCTGAGTTCAAATCTCACCTCAGATACTTACTGTGTGACCCTGGGCAAATCACTCAACCTCTGTCTGCCTGTGTTTCCTCAACTCTAAAATGGGGATACTTATGGAATCTATCCCACACAGTTGTTGACACGTTATGTAAAGTGCTTTGCAAAATTATTATTACTATACTAGACAATGATAGAAATGGAAAGGAAGGTACAGAGGAGAATGATATAATATTATCTTTAATAATTATATTATTTAATTAATATAATACATCATTAATGTTATAATCATGTTATATACTAGTATAAGCATGATGTTATTAATTAATTAATATGATACACTATATTAATTATATTATAAGATCTAATAATAATATTAACAAGATCTAACATTTCTAGAGCACTTTAAAATTGATGAAGGACATGATAACTGAGCAGATATACTTTGGAACTCATTCTCTTCCTAACTTCCTTGTCTCTGTGGAGGGCACCTCCATCCTTCTAATCATCCAGCATGGTGACTCCTGCATCACCCTCAGCTATCCTCTTGCCCTTGCTTGCTCCTCTCCTACATAGTTTCTCAGGTTTGAGAAGCCCACCACCAAGAGCTTCCCTTATATCTATGTCCTTTTCTCCACTAAAATAACCTGGTCCAGGCCCTCATCCTCTCTTGCTTTAACCATTACCGTAAGCTCCCAGCTGGTCCTCCTGCTTTCTGCTTTTATTCCCCAGTCAGTCAATTAGCATCAATTAAGCACCTGTTTTCTGCCAGGACTTGTGTTAAATATTGAAGATACAGAGAAAGGTCAAAACAATTCCTGCTCTCAAGGCGCTCACACTCAAAGGGTGAAAAAAAATGGAAACAGCTGTGTACAAACAAGATGTCTACAGGATAAATTGGATATCATCTTAGAGGGAAAGACTTAAGATTAAGAGGACTGAGTTCTGGATGAGGAGGAGTGGGGGCAGGGAGGAAGCAAGTGGAAGAATTTGAAACTCAAGGTTTTAAAATGAATGTTAAAATTTTTTTTTACAAATAACTGGGGAAAAATCAAATCCTAAATATAAATAAATGAAGATAAGGAGTATGGGCAAAGGCTTTTTATAGAAGCCTTCAAGGAAGCTAGGGAAGCTGGGAGGAAGAGAGGAGGAGGAAGAGAGTTCTAGGTGTTGTGGCCCAGCGGACAGAGTGCTGGGCCTGGAGTCTTCCTGAGTGCCAGTCTGGCCTCAGACACTTCCTAGTTGTATGACCCTGGGCAAGTCACTTCACCCTATTTGCCTCAGTTTCCTCAAGTGTAAAATGAACTGAAGAAGAAAATGGCAAAGTACTCTAGTATCTGCCAAGAAAACACCAAATGGGGTCATGGAGAGTTGGACACAACTAAACAACAGCAATAAATTGTTTAAGAAATTAAGTCTTATCTCCCCAGTTGTATTCTAAGCTCCTCATGAACAAGGACTAAACCTTCTGCTTCTTTTGTATACCCTGTAGTGCTTGGCACAGTGCCAGTAGAAGATATTGAATATATGTTTCTGAGAAGCTGTTACTGTCTTTCAAAGAGTGATAAGCTGAGTTTCTCAGATCTTGTATAGCTCCTAATACACTCCTTGTTTTGTTCATTCTGCTTGACTCTAGTCAGAGGCAGTTTGGGGCTTGTATCACCATTAGCCCTTGTTCCAAGGGTCTTGATGCACTACCTTTTGATATTGTGCCAAACTTAAGCATCTACTTCTCCAACCTTATATTCTGCTATTCTCCTACATGAACCTGATGCTCCTCCATGTGAAGTTTTCCCCATGGGAAATTCTCAATAAGACCCTCCCCCTTCGAATTTCTGGAACAAATTTTCTTCTGTAACTCTCCTGTTATCTTTTCTATGTGTATGTCTTATTTCTCTTTATTAGATTGTAAATCCCTGGAAAACTCTTTCAGTGTCTTCTATTTGTACCCCAGGACAGATCAGTTGGTCAATTGACAAGCATTTTATATAGCATTGACTATATATATATACATACATATATATATATATCATATATATCATATATAACTATGCTAAGTGCTGGCAATACAAGGAAATCAAAAGACCATCTTTGTTCTCAAGAGAATAATGGAGGACATGGCATGCAAAAAACTATCTACAAGCTGTCAACAGAGATAAGACACTAAAAGTAAGGAGGACTGGTAAAGACTTCTTTTTGAAGATGGGATTTAAGCTGAGACTTAATGCAAGCCAGAAAAGTTAGAGAGTGAAGATGAGGAGGGAGAGAGTTCCAGATCTGGGACACAGTCATAGAAAGTGCCTGGAGTCTAGAGATGAAGTGTCTCATGGTACAAAAATGAGACCAGTGTCACTTCATCATAAAGTATGTGGTGATGGGGGAGGGAGTATAGTGTGTAGCAAGACTGGAAAGGGAGGAAGGGACCAGGTTATGGAGGGTTTTAAAAGTCAAATGGAAGGTTTTAGATTTGGTCTTGGAGGCAATAGGGAATCACAGGAGTTGATTGAATATGTGTGTGACATCGTCAGATTTAAAATTTAGGAAGATCAGTTTGACAGCAAAATAGAAGATGGACTAAAATAGCAACATGGAGCAGGGAGACTGACCAGCAGGCAATTGAAATAGTCTGGGTCTGAGATAATAGGAGTCTGTATTGGAGTGGTGGCTATGTCAGAGGAGAGAGGACAATGTTCTGCAAAAGTACTAGATGCTCAAAATAAAAAAAAAATTTCTTCTTCATTATATCAACATAATCATCAATAAATATGTTAGATAACAAGGTGGCACAGTGAATTGGGCAGGGCTTCTTAAGCTTTTTCCACTTGTGACCCCTTTTCCAAGGCAGCATTTGGGCTGCATGGCCTGAGGGCATGTGCAGTGCAAAATGCACATACTTTGTGTTCACAGTCAAGGCTGCGTGAAGTTGCTCCATGCAACATGAACAAGTGCTTCCAGAAATGCCTTGAATTCATTACAAATTTGATTTTAAATTAATTTTTGGTTGTTGGACATTCAGAAACCTTTTACTGTTGACAAATTTTTCTAGATACCATATGGGGTCATGACCCAAAGTTTAAGAAGTGCTAGAATAGAGTACTAAACCCAGAATTTGGAAGACCTGAGTTCAAATCTGGTCTCAGACACTTAATAGCTGTATAACCTTGGGCCAGTCACTTAACCTCTGTTTGCTTCAGTTTCCTCCACTGCAAAATGGGAATAATAACACCTTCCTGGATTGTTGTTAGGATCAAATTAGATAATATTTGTAAAGTACTTGGCACATAGTAGGCACTATATAAAAGCCAGCTATTATCATTAATAGTAATAACAAATAGAAACATTTTAATGTACAAGGAACAAGAAAAGACTAAATTAAAAATACGCAGAAAAATCAATAAATGTTTATGATAATGATAAATTTCCTATCAGCGGAGTTCTGAGGCATTTAGAGTGAGATGAGACATCACTGAAAGATAGATTTTATTTGCCTTAGGTCATGAGGAACCTGACAGTCCCTAGAGAGACATTCCAAATGTGGGAAGAAGCTTTTCCTCCACACATGGTTGAGGTACAATCTTATCAGCAAGCCAACTGTAGATTTCTTCAAAAGATGTCTGTTGGCAATTGCCTCCAAAACATGAGGGATCATTAATTTAACAAAAATTACTTGAAAACCACCATAGTAATGGGAAGCACCATGGAATGGTGCATAGAGAGTTGGCTGCATAGCCAGGATGACTGGGGTTTGTCCCACCTCTGAGATCAGGAACTGAATGCTTACACCAAGCCCCAAATTATCTTCTGTGTGTGTCTCAACCTAAGACCTCTTGTTCTGAGTGTCTAGAATGGGCATGGGGTGTGGAGTGTGAGTTGGGCCCAGTCCCCAGGCACCTAATCACCTCTCGCTTATTCTACTGTAATAGCCTATTACTTTGAACACCTCCCCTCTCTAATTCATCATCTCTACAACTGCCAAATTGATATTTCTCAAACAGATACAACCAGGTCAAAGATCTTCTGTGATTCCTTTAGAATAAAACAGAAAATCCTTAACTTAACAGCTTAAGCTCCTTGAACTCTGGCCCCCATGTACCTTTCTGGCAATTCATTATTGCCTATTCCTGTGCCTAAATTTCTTATTTCTCATAGGAGGGCTAGCCCTTCAGCTGCAGGGGAGTACAGAGCATAGTCACAGTTCCAGGGCCAAGAATCCATGGCACCTGTGCCTGCAGCGAAGCAAAGTCCCTTCCAGAGCATAGACCAGGAGAGTAGTGACCATACCTCTCCTTGAATCATACTATCTTGAAAGCACTGAAGACCTACAGACTCCCAGAACTAGCATGGAATACAGCAGGATAAAAATCCCCTGAAGCTTGGTATAGTGTTCTCCCCATCCACTCTGTGTACAGAGCCCAACTTTAACATAAATTTAAAAGTCAAGAAATAGGCAGGGGAAAAAATGAGCAAATACCAGAAAAAGAACTTGACCATAACAAGCTACTCTGGTGAAAGGGAACATCAAGAACAAATTCATAAGATAACAACGATGTCAAAACAGCTATACCAAAGCCTCAAAGAAAAATGCAAATTGGATACAAGCTCAGAAAAAGATATCCTGCAAGGACTTAAAAAAGGATTTTTAAAATCAAATAAATGAAGTAGAGGAAAAATTGAGAAAAGTAATGAGTGATGTGAGAAAATTATGAAAAGAGTTAATAGCTTGGTAAAAGAGGTGCAAAAAATACTGAAAAAAAATTTTTAAAAAAAGCAGAATTGGCCAAAAAGAAAAAGATATATAAAAGCTCACTGAAGAAAATAATCCCTTAAAAAAATAAGACTTGGTGAAATGGAAGATAATGATTCCAAGAGACATCAAGAAACAATAAAACAATATCAAAAGAACAAAAAAAAAATAGAGGAAAGTGTGAAACATTTTACTGGAAAAAACAATAGACCTGGAAATTAGATCAAAGAAAGATAATCCAAGAATTATTGGACTACCTGAAAGCCATGATAAAAAACCCCCCAAAACCTAGACATCTTCTTTCAAGAAAATATCAAGGAAAACTGCCTTGATATTCTAGAACCAGAGAGTAAAATAGAAATTGAAAGAATCCATTGATCAACTCCTGAAAGACAACCTAAAATGAAAACTCTCATGAATTTTATAGTCAAATTCCCAAGCTCTCAAGTCAAAGAAAAAATATTGCAACTATCCAGAAAGAAATAATTAAAATATTTTGAAACCATAGTCAGGATCACACAATATTTAGCAGTTTCTATATGTTAAAAGAGTGGAGGGCTTGGATAATGATATTCCAGAAGGCAAAGGAGCTAGGATTACAACCAAGAATATCACACCCAGCAAAACTGAGTTTAATCTTTCAGGCAAAAAAAAAAAAAGATATTTAATGAAATAGATGACTTCTAAGGATTCTTGATGAAAAGACCAGAGCTGAAAAGAAAATTTCACATTCAAGCACAAGACTTGAGAGAATCATAAAAGGGTGAGCATGAAAGGGAAATCATAAGGGATTCAATATGGTTAAATTGTTTACAATCCTAAATGGAGAGATGATACATATAACTCTTAAGAACTTTATCATTATTAGAGCAGAAGGGAGTATACATAGAGATCATGGCTCTCAGTTGACTATGATGGGATAATCTCAATAAAAAAAAATTAAGGAGTAAGAGGGATGCACTGGGAAAAGGGGCAAGAGAGGAGAAGAATGGAGGAAATTGTATCACATAAAAGAGGCTTACAAGGAAGACCTTTTATAGTAGAGGAGAAAATGAGGATGGTGGCAGGCAATACTTGAACCTAATTCCATTGAAATTGGTTCAAAGAGGGAATAGCATATACAGTCAGTTGGCTATATCCATCTAACTTACCAGGGAGATGAGGGGAAGGGGGATAAGAGAATGGGGGAAGGATGATAGAAGGGAGAGTGAATTAAGGGAACCAATGGTCAGAACCAGAACAGACTTTTTAGGAGGGACAAGGTAAAAAGAGAAAGGAGAGAAAAAAATAGAATGGAAGGAGATACATAGTAATTATAACTGTGAATGGGATTCCATGAAATGGAAGCAGATAGCAGAATGGATCAGACATGAGAATTTAACAATATGTTATTTACAAGAAACACACCTAAAACAGAAACACACAGAGTAAAAATAGGAGTCTGGAACAGAATCTCTTATGCTTCACCTGAGCTGAAAAAGGGAGGGGTAGTGTGGGTAAAATTGTTGGTGCCAGAAGAAACCTGAACTACAACTAATGCCAAAACCAAAACCAAAACCAAACTCAAACCAAAAATTTAGGAACCAATGAGGGTTTTTGGAATTTGCCAGCAAGGGAGTCCCACCCACATGGGCAGAGACTTTCTCTGAAATAACAAAATGATAAAGCTTATATAGGTTTCAATTTAGTCAGGAGGCAAATTAGATAAGCATTACTTAAGGATTGGCCAAAGCCTGTTGTTGGGGCCTTTCAGGGTAGGAATAGGGAATGTGCTATACCTTTATTGAACAGAGCCTATTGCAGGGATTCATAACAGGAAAAGTTCTTCAGGTTAGCTGTCTCTTGCAATCCCATCTTAGTAAACAGGTCTGTCCTTGCTACTTCAGCAAAGGAATGTCTCTGACAGGGTGGATGCTGCAATACGGAGGCAGGGGCAACGTAGCGTAATTGCAGACAAAATGGAGTTACTTTAGTCTTCTTGGCTACCCACTTTAGCAATCATGCTCTCAGACAATGCAAAACCAAAATAGACCTCATTGTAAGAGATAAGCAGGGAAACTTGATTTTGCTGAAAGGTACCATAGGCAATGAAGTAATATCAATACTAAACGTGTAAGCACCAAATGGCATAGCATCCAAATTGTTAAAGGCAAAGTTAAATGAATTACAGGAGGAAACAGACACTAAAACTATGCCAGTGAGGGATTTCAGATTTCTTCTCTCAGAATTAGATAAATCTAACCATAAAACAAATAAGAAAGAAATGAAGAAGATAAGTAGAATTTTAGAAAAGTTAGATCTGATAGACCTCTGGAGAAAATTGAATAGGAATAGAAAAAAATAGATCTTTTTCAATGGCACCTTCACAAAAACTTGCTATGTATTAGGGCATACAATCTGATAAAGAAATGCAGTAAAGCAGTAATAGTAAATATATTCTCTTCAGACCACAATGCTATAAAAATTACATTCAATTAAGGGTCATAAAAACATAGATTGAAAATTAATTTGAAACTAAGTAATCTAATCCTAAAGAATAAGTGGGTCAAAATGAGTGAGAAACAATCAGTAATTTCAGTAAAGGCAATGACAACATTGAGACAACACACCAAAATTTATGAGATGCAGCCAAAGCAGTAGTTAGGGGAAAACTGATATCTCTAAATGTCTACCCTAATGAAATAGAGAAAGAGCACATAAATGAATTGGGCATGCAATTAAAAAAAATAAAAAATCTCCAATTAAACAACAAAATGAAAATCCTGAAAATCAAAGGAGAGATTAATAAAATTTAAAGAAAAAAACCACTGGACAAATAAATAAAACTAGGAGATGGTTTTATGAAACAAAATCCAATAAAATAGATAAACCATTGGTTAATTTGATTTTTCAAGAAAAGAAAACCAAATTACCAGTCTCAAAAATGAAAAGGGTAAATGCACCACCAATGAAGATAAATTAAAGCAAATATTAGGACCTATTTTGCTCAATTACATGCCAATAAGCCTTGCAATCTAAGTGAAATGGATAATTTTTTACAACAATATAAATTGCCTAGATTAAGAGAAGAGGAAATAGAATACTTAAATAACCCTTTCTTAGAAAAAAATATTGAACAAGGCATAAGTGAACTCTTAAGAGAAAATTGGCAGGACTAGATGGATTCACAAGTGAATTCTGCCAAAAATTAAAGAGCAAATAATTCAAATACCACATAAACTATTTGGAAAAATAGGGAAAAGAAGAATCCTGCCCAAGTTTCTTTTATGACATAATTATGATGCTGATACCTAAACCAGGGAGATCAATAACAGAAAGAAGACTATAGAACAATTTCCTTAATGAATATTGGTGCAAAAATTTTTAAATAAAATACTAACAAGATTACAAGTAATATATCACAAAGATCACATACTATTCCACCAGGTGGGATATTTACCAGGAATGTAGGGCTGATTCAATATTAGGAAAACTATCAGTATAATTGACCACATCAGTAACAAAGCCAATAAAATCATATGATTATCTCAACAGATTCAGAAAATACTTTTGACAAAATCGTACCCTCATTCCTACTAAAAACATTAGAAAGCCTAGGAATAAACTGAGCTTTCCTTAAAATGATAAGTAGTATGTATCCAAAACCATCAGCAAACATTACCCGTAATGGGGATAAGCTAGAAGGCTTCCCAATAAGGTCATGGCTAAAGAAAAGATACCCATTATCACTACTATTATTCAATATTGTACTAGAAATGCTAGCTATAGCAAAAAGAAAAGAAAAAGAAATTGAAGGAATTTGAATTGGCAATGATGAAATAAAACTTCCACTCTGCAGATTATATGATGAGATTATACTTAAAGAATCTTGGAAAGTCAAATAAAAACTAGTTGTAACTCTGAACAACTTTTGCAAAGTTACAGGATATAAAATGAACCCACATAAATCATCAGTCTTTCTATATATTACCAACTAAATCCAGCAGCACGAAATAGAAAGAGAAATTCTATTTAAAATAACTGAAAGCAATATAAAATACCTGGGAGTCTACTTGCCAATACAAATCCTAGAACTTTATGGACATAATTACAAAACACTTTTCACACAAATAAAGACAGATCTAAACAATTGAGGAAATACCATATTTCACCATATAATCATCATAGTTCTTATACTAATTTTTGCAAAAAGTAAAGTGTGACTTATTATATGAAGCTTTAAAAATTTGTTCTAGTATTACTTAAAAATCATTTACAACTAAAACTCTCTGGTGCAAGATTAGGATGCATGTAATACTTGTGAATATACATTAAAATCTAACAGTCTAAATCTACACACATCTTTTCTTCATGACAGTTTAGTGAACTTTTTTCCAGTCTGAAACATCAAATTAACATGTTAGTTATTATTGATTTGTACATCTCCAATATTACATTTGAGACAATTTACTTCAGTATTTAAAACTACGGACTTATAAAACTTAATCTTCTGTGTCTGAAGGTTCTGCTCTACTATCACTGGTTTCATTGAACAGACCTGCTGTCCTCAGAGCCACTCATATCTGATGTGTTTGCCTCATCATTGCTCTGCCACAATGTGTCACCTTCAGATCCATCTAGTGCATTCAAAATTCCTGTCTTTTTCAAGCTTTTGACAATTGTTTCATGTGGTATAAGGTCCAACTTTTAATTACTCATGTACATATCATTTCTAAGTAAGGGCACTTAATATTTCTGGTGGGCAGGCATCAGTGATCACTGTTCATCATCCACTTGTAGAAATTTTTAACTGCTTTGTTTACACATAGACAATGAGCCTTGGCTGAGAATTCTAGACTTGTGGCTCATGATGTCTGAGAGATGAATGCATATCCATATGCCACTAGTAAATACATTGCTGCTCTGTTTACCTTTGAAGTAGAGTGATGAATAGAATTATACCATGTGATGATTACATGATAAAAGGTTATAAACCAATTTTTGGACTAAAAAAATAAACCAGGATGTGACGATTATGTAGTGGTAGACAATTATGCAGAGATACACAGTATTAATTGTTCATGGGTAGGTGAGCCACTGATAGAAATGACAATTCTACCCAAATTAATTTACTCATTCAGTGTCATACTAATCAAACTTCCAAAAAATTGTTTTATAAAGCTAGAAAAAAATAATAAAATTAATCTTGAAGAACAGAGATCAAGAATATCAAGGAAATTAATGGAAAATATATGCAAAGGAAGATGGCCTAGCCATACCAGATTCCAAACTACATAACAAAATGTTAATTATGAAAACAATTTAGTATTGACTAAGAAGTAGAGTGGTGGATCAGTGGAATAAATTAGGCACATAATACATAGTAGTAAGTGACCATAGTAATCTAGTGTTTGATAAAGTCAAAGATCCAAACTTTTAGGACAAGAATGCAATATTTGACAAAGATTTCTGGGAAAACTAAAAAGCAGTTTGGCAGAAACTAGGTATAAACCAACATCTCATACCATAAACTGAGATAAGGTCAAAATGGGTATATGCTTTAGATATAAAAGATATAAACAAATGAGGGGAGTATGGAAATTTTTACCTTTCTGATCTATGGATAGGGGGAGAATTCATACCAAACAAGAGATATAGAGGATCACTGGGAGTATAATGAATAATTTTGATTACATGAAATTAAAAAGCTTTTGCAAAAACAAAACCAATGCAAGCAAGATTAGAAGGAAAGCAGGAAACAGGGAAAATTATTTTTACAGCAAGTTTCTCTGATAAAGTTCTCATTTCTCAAATATATAGAGAACTGAGTCAAATTTATAAAAATATGAGTTATTCTTCAACTGATAAATGGTCAAAAGTTATAAACAGGCTGTTTTCAGAAGAAGAAATCAAGTTACCTATACTTATGAAGATATGTTCTAAATTGTTATTAATTAGAAAAACAACTCTGAAGTACCACCTCACAATTATCATATTGGCCAACATGATATAAAAGGAAAATGATAAATGTTGGAAGAGATGTGGGAAAACTGGGACACTAATGCACTGTTGGTAGAGTTGTGAACTGAGCCAACCATTCTGGAGAACAATTTATAACTATTCCCAAAAGACTATAAAACTGTACGTACTCTTTGATCCAGCAATACCACTCCTAGGTCTGTATCCCAAAGACAACAAAGAAAAAGGAAAAGGACCCATGTGTACAAAAATATTGATAGCAGTTCTTTTCGTGGTGGCAAAGAATTAGAAATTGAGAGGATGCTCATCAATTGGAGAATGGCTGAGCAAGTCATGGTACATGATCATGATGGAACACTATTGTGGTATAAGAAATGATGAGCAGGATGGTTTCAGGAAAACCTGGGAAGACTTATTAGCTTATGAAAAGTCAAGTGAGCAGAACCAGGAGAACATTGTACACGGTAACAGTAAGGATGATCAACAGTGAAAGACTTTGTTACTCTAATTAATACCAGGATCTAAGACAATTCCCAAGGACTTATGGTGAAAAATACTATTCACCTCCAGAGAGAGGATTGTTGGAGTCTAGATGTAGATTGCAGCATAATTTTTTTACTTTCTTTATTTTTCTTGCTTTTTTTTTTTTTTTTTACAACATGGCTAATACGGAAATGGGTTTGTATGATTTCACATGTGTAGTTGAATCATATTTCTTGCCTTCTCAATGTGTGGGAGAGGCAAGGGAGGGTGGGAGAGAATTTGGAACTAATAATTTAAAATCAAGAATGTAAAAAACATATAATAAATTTATATTATTATTTTACAAAATCATATATTAAGTTCTCTTCTAATTTGCAATTCAGAGATCAGGGCTTGACCTCATGAAAGACATGAGTTCAAACCCTACCTCTGCCTGTGTGACTTTGATAAATCATAGATTTAGATCTTGATCTAGATCTTGAGTGAGAAAGTATATCAGAGGCCATCTATCCCAGCCACCCTTATTTTGCAGATGAAGAAACTGAGGCCCAGAGAGGTTAAAGGACGAGAAATAAACAACAGAGGCACAGAGAATTTTAACAGCTGACTTCAAAATCAGTATTTTTTTTTCTGGCTGCATTATGCCTCCTCTCCCTTGTTTGAGCTAATTCTGATTTTCTTGGTTTATAAAATTGGAATAAGAATTTCTTGAGTACTTAACTCACAGGGCTATTGTGAGGATTCAGTTAAAGCAGAAGTTCTTAACCTTTTGGGTGTCAAGGATTCCTTGAGCAGTCTAGTGAAGCCAATGGACCCCTCTCAGCGGGATGATTGAAAATGCATAGGAAACTAATTATATTGAAATACATTTATCAAAATATTTTTAAAAAGCCAAAAAATAACCTCATGCTAACACAAATTCCTAGGCTCTGGGTGCAGAACACTTGAATTAGCTAATGGATGTAAAGTGTCCCACTAGATAGCATCTCTCAGATCTCTAAAGCTCTTAGACTACTTTGGACAGCATAGGCATTTAAGAAATGCTTGTCCTCTCCCTCTCTTCCCTATATAAATGTCAGTTCCCTACTGAAAGACTTTTGAGAAAGAATTAACACTTCTAATATTCCTCTTTACTTTGAGATCACTTCAATAATCCCTGAAGCGAATAGGGGCTCCATGGAGGTGCTCCTAGTGTTTACGGAGAACAAATGAGAAACCCTTTCTTTCCATCTTGCTAGTGACTTGCTGGCCCTCTGTTCTACACAGGAATTTGTCTTTATTTCGTTGCCACATCTCCTCGCTCATCCCAAGCCAGCTTTTCCTCTGTCGTGGTTCATTGCTTCAATTTGTGGTTACCGAATTTAAAAGACTTAATAAACTGCTGTGTTTTCTATCCCTGAGGAAGGAAATGAAAATTTCCACTTAGCATTGTTTCCATGTTTTTGTTCATGGTTTTGTTGCTGTTGTTGAAATGGAGCAGAAAATCGTTCCTGCTCCTTCGTTGCCTAACTGCCCACGTCAATTCCAGTCCTTGGGCAGAAAAGCAATTGTTTCTGCAAATTTTATTTCGACGTTTAAGTGATTAGTCACCTCAGACTTACCCAGTGTCCTTCCTCTGACCAACATGTGGCATTGTATTCGATAATCAATCCAATTTCCCTATGGTCAAAGAAAATGACCTGGGGATGTCAAATGGAAAACGCTGATAGACTGACAGAATAGGGAAACAGGAAGAGACTTTACATGTATGTCATCCAGTCCCCTTTCATCTCATGGAGGAGAAAGTCCAGACCTGGAGGACTCAAGAGACTTCCCCAAGGTAAGGATAATGAGGGCTGATATTTGCAGAATACTTTAAAGTGAAAAGTGCTTTAAATACATAATCTCTTTTTGATTTTCATCCCAGCCTTTTGAGGTAGGTGCTGTTATTCTACAAAATCTGCGAGATAACATCACCTTACACAACAAATTAGTGGCAGACCAGAACTAGAGTCTGCATGTGCTGACCCCCAGGCCAATTCACTTTCCGTTATATAATTTGCATTATTCCGTATTTCAAAGAGTTCAGGTACCTCACTCCCTAAAATATTTAATTAAGCTCAATGCTTTGCCCACAGAAAGTATTCAATACAATCTGAATTTGAGTATTAGTTGTGTGATACAATTTCTGCTACTACTTTTAGTTCAACTATTTTTTGCCCTCTGAAAGCCTGGGTTCAAATCCTAGCCCTCATCAGCCCCCATGTTGGTTTAATTTTCATCTATATTGAGATAAATTCTAGACCTATATCTCTAGTCCTAGAATCTCTCTGGAACTCCAGTTGTATGTCTCCTGTTGTCTATTAGATATTATTTCCTAACAATCTCAAACTCAGTATGTCACAAACTGAACTTCTCTTTCCCCCAAAACATGATCCTCTTCAAAATTTCTCTGTCTTGGCTCAGGACACTTCTGTCACTCTAGTCTCCCAGGCTCATAATCTTTGCATTATCCTTGTCTCTTTATTCTCCCTCCCCTCACACAGCTGATCAGTTTCCCGATATTGTCATTTTCACCTCCACAATAACTCTTCCTCTGCTCTTATAGCCAGAACTCTAATTCAGATCCTTATCACCTCTCCCCTGGACTACTTCAATGATCTCATCTTGAGTCCCTCCTCCAATCCATCTTTCACACAGCTTCCATAGTGACTTTCCTGAAGTATGGATCTGACAATGTCACTCTCCTTCTCAATAAATCTCAAAAACTCCTTATTGGCTTTAGGATTGAATGTAAGTCCTTCTTTTTAGCTGGTAAAGCCTTTTACAACCTGACCTCAATTTACCTTTCCAATCTTAGTCTACATGATTCTCCTTCCTATATTGTATGGTCTAGCTAAGATGACTGTCTTGCTATGCCTCACTCAGGACATTTTTTCTTCTATCTCTTCGTTTATGTACTGGTCACACACACTCCTCCCCATTTCTGAAACAATAGTGAAAATATCTAGCATTTAAGGTTTTCAAAGCACTTTCCAAACATAACCTTATTTGATCCTCACAACAAGATGAAGATATTATTATTCCCATTTTACTGATGAGAAAACTGAAGCAGATAGAGATTAAGTGACTTGCCTAGGGTCACAAAGCTAGTGGATTTGAACTCAGGTCTTCCTGCCTCCTGGTCCAGTGCTCCATCCTATGGTACCTGAAATATATTCCTACTTTACTCCTGCCTCTTAGAACACTTGTTTCCTTCAGAAATTTACTCAACTACCACCTTTCACAATCAAATCTTTCCGAATACTCTTCTCAGATGCTAGAGTCTCCAGTTACCTAGAACTGATTTAGTAAATATTTGTTTATGTATTGTCTCTCTTGATTGAATGTAAACCCCCTGAGGGTAGGAACTATTTCATTTCTTTATGTATATCCTCAGCCCCTCCCACAGTAGCTGACACTTTGTAGGCATTTGTTAAATGCTTGCTGATTGATTGGTTGGACCTTCCACTGGACAAATGACAATCTCTCTGGGTCTTCATTTCCATATCTGTAAAATGAGGATGTTGGGACTCAGTGACCTCTAAGGTCCACTCCATATCGACATCTTTGAGCTTTGTTTGAGGTCATTCAAAGGGCGTCAGGGAGACCTTCTTTCTGGCCCCTCATTGTTAGAAACTGTTAAGTTTCCTCAGGACTCACAGATTGTAATGGCTCTCCTTGGTCTTCACCTTTCGTTCAGAATGGTGCGCTGGAATGTCCACAGAAAAATCACTTCAATAGGGTTTAGATTCCCTCAGCAAGAGAAGAGGGCTTCTATCTCATGAGCAAAAGCTGCAGATCTTTGTGAAACCTTATTTTTCCTTTAAAAGCATGTTTGGAATAGGGAAGTGGAGGACCTGGGCTTGTCTTAGCTTTGCTACGTGCTGCCTACAGGACTGTAGGCAAGTCAACAATCTCTCATTTCTAGCCTTCCAGAGAAGCCAAAAAGACAAGCGCAGCTGTGGGATATGGGAAGACAAAGAGTTGTAACTGCTCTATCGAAGGGGAGTGTTTCATCATTTGGCGCTCCTTAAGAGCAGGTACTGGATCTGTTTGCTTGTTTTTTTTTGCCTTTCTTTGTATTGCCAACATGCAAAATGAGGGAGTTAGGTCATCTAACCTAAATCAGCTCTAAAAACCCCAAATTTTGGAGCCTTTTCTTCCTCCATAGCCAGCCTTGTGGTCCTGATGGGGGAAAACAATTTGGCCTTGCTGGGTGTTATTTGATTCCCAAACAACAACTTTTTGCCTGCTTATTATTTGGACTTAATATAGTCAGGCAAATGAATACAGCCTCACAGGTCTTTGGCTTGAGAATAACCAGGTGGTGGGAATGTAATTGAAATTCACATTACGACTTTACAAGTTGTTCAAAGTAATGTATTTTCCATCCATCTTGATGGAAAATATGAGCCAAGGCATGAAGTCTGTGACTTTGGGCCTCCAGGTGCTCCCTGTTACCGGGTGGGCCATAGCTAAGAAACTGGCAAATCTGGGACAATCCAGAGAACACTGTTTGCTCTAGTAAAAGTTTTTGTTGGCGATGGACACATTGAGCAGATGTGGTGCTAATGGTTATCGGAATGGACCAAAGTGTGGAGGCAATTATTTGGTATTTCGTTAACTCACTGGGAATTTTGGCAAGTGTGTGGACAAGGGCTGACTTCAGTCCTGGTCCAGGCTGGACCAAAGAAGAGTCCTCTTTCTGGGGGAGGAGGTTGGCAATGGGTAGAGAGGAGGAATTTTCTCCTTATTACTGTAGCTGTCATTGATCAAATGGACCATACAGGAACAAGGTACATGAGAAGAATCCCACAGAACTGCGTTGTGAGAGAGGGGTCAGTAAGAAGCAGAGCTTCTCAATGAATGTATCAACAGCACACGTCTGATACAGATGTGTCAGTCAAGACTGACTATGTTCAGTATGTTCATAGTAACAATTCATAGTAACTCTATGTTCAGTAAAAGCCATGCTACTCATGCATCCCTGTGTGGAATCCTGGGAT
Organism: Notamacropus eugenii; assembly: GCF_028372415.1. Taxonomy (NCBI): domain Eukaryota; kingdom Metazoa; phylum Chordata; class Mammalia; order Diprotodontia; family Macropodidae; genus Notamacropus; species Notamacropus eugenii. The sequence continues at coordinate 198,658,615 of NC_092876.1, read as the reverse complement.
TTAGAAGTGGAAGGAACCTTGGAAATTAAGTGATCCAACCTTCTTTTCTTCATCTGATATTTCTTCTTTCAGGGAAGACACAGAAGGGACACAAATGACTGGGAGAAAATCAGGAAAGTTTCTGGAAAGAAGTGACAACTTAGCTAAGCCTGAAAAGGACCTGGAGGCTTCAAGAGATAGGGATGAAGCAGCAGAGCATTCCCGTGTGTGTGTGTGTGTGTGCGCGCGCGTGTGCCACATTTCAGGAAGGACGTTGACCAACTGGATTGTATAAGATGAAACTTAAGATGAAATATAGAGTCCTACATTTGAGTAAAAACAAAATCAATGACTCAAATACAGAGTCAATGGGTCTAGTCAACAATTCCCTGGAAAAAGATCAAGGGGTTTAACGAACAGAGGATTCAGGAATATTCATGGAAGGAAGCCTTCTAAGAGAGCAACAGTCAAAAAGATCAAATGCTCCAGAGTGGGATATGGGAAGAAAAGCACCTATCATTGTTCCAGCCAGGGGGAATTTTTCATCACTTGATGCTTCCTCCGTTAGACTATGAGGTCATTGAAAGCAAGAACTGTTTTTGCCTTTCTCTGTATCCCTAGCATTTAAGCCAGTGCCTGGCACATAGTAGATACTTAAGAAGTTTTTGTTGACTGACTGACTTCCCCTCTCCTTGAGGCAGTAACTTAACAGTCAGTGATGGGCATGTCTAGATACTGATGATTTCTTCTGACCACTGAAGGTGTTAATAATGACTCAAACGCTGTGATGTGCCACAGTGGGAAGGATCACAGTCACACAACCAGAAAATGTCTGGTTCACAGTAATAGGATACAGATTCTACTTTCTACTCACATGAATTAGTGTGAGTCCCCTAGGACCAGTCTCACTGGGTCTGGATCTAGGGAATCATGCATGCCTTAGCTGTGTTTACCACCTTGAAAAAAAATTTACAGAGCTTTTTACTGACAAAAGTTAGTAATTGTGTCAACTTTGAAAAAGAGCTCGGTGACTTTGAATGTTAATTAAATGTGATATAATTTCCTCATCTAAAGGAGAATAAGAATTCCCCCAAAAGGGACACATTTGAATCTATTTCATGGAAGAAACAGAACTAAACTAAACTGGTCAGATTATAAAAGAATAGTGGTCACTGATGAAATCTGCCTCCAGCTTAGGTTCATATAGATCTTGTTTGAAATGCTTTCTCTGGGGCGCTCCTACCCTTATAGATGTAAGAAATTTCCCTGGTCTATCACAATCTGAGAAATCTTTGAGGTCAGAGAAACTTTGTGTGTCCTAGAAGGTCATGCATGGGTAGCACTGGGATATTTTTGATGTAGGAAGTTGTCACAAAGAGTTTGTGGATGGAGATGAGAGCAGGGAGAAGGCAGTAGCCAGGAGAGGAAGCTTCCTTGGTGCTGGGCTTTATCCTACCACAGTTTGCCCACACTGAGGTTTCCCTCCCCCCACCATCCTGCAGTACCAGGATTTTGGTAACTGAACTAGTAGAAATGTCCAGACATGGTTTGTATCCCTCTGCAGGGTTGAAAATCCAGGCATGAGTGTATACTCTATCAATTCCTAGGCAGATCTCACATCATCCTTGAAGACAGCAGCAGATTCCTGATCTTTTGGTGATTTGAGGCAGGAAAATGGCAAAATGGATAGGATGATGGATATAAAATCAGGAAGAAATGAATTTAAATCCTGCCTCAAATATTTACTAGCTGTGCAACACTGAGTAAGTCCCTTAACCTCTCTCAGCCTGTCTCTGCCTCTGTCAAATGAAGATAATTATAGTACAGGCATATCATGTTTTATGGCACTTTGCTTTATTATGCTTCATAGATACTGTGAAGTTTTTGTTTTTTGCAATTTGAAGGTTTGTGGCAATCCTGAGCAAGTCTATCAGTGCCATTTCCCAACAGCTCACATCATGTCTCTGTATTACATTTTGGTGATTTTCTCAATATTTCCACCTTTTTCATCATTATTATATCTGTTCAGTGTTCTATGATCAGTAATCTGTGATGTCAATATTGTAGTTGCTTTGCATGCCACAAACATATCCATATACGATGGTGAATTTGATCAATAAATGTTGTGTGAGTCCTTATTGCTCCGCTGACCAGCCATTTCTCCATCTCTCTCCCTCTCCTCAGGCCTCCCTATTCTCTGAAACACAATAATATATAATAATATCACATAAACTCAGTTGATAAAATAGCAGCAGGGTTTGGAAGGCTTGAGTCCAATTTTGAAAGTTCTACTGTGAGTAAAATGTTATCAAACTGCATTGTGTACTACAGAAAAATCTTTTGTGAAAGAGAGTCAACTGATGCAGCAAACTTTATTGTTGTCTTATTTTAAGAAATAGCCACAGTCACCCCAATCTTCAGCAACCACTCCCCTGATCAGTCAGCAGCCATTAGCATCACCAGCACAAAGATTGCAACTTGCTGAAGACTCAGATGATGATGAGAGTATTTTTAATAATAAAAATAATAAATTTAATAAAATAGTTTTTAATTAAGTTATGTACTTTTTAGACATAATACTATTGTACACTTACTAGACAACAATATGGTGTAAATATGACTTTTATATGTACTGGGAAACCAAAAATTCACATGACTTGCTTTATTGCAGTGGTATGGAACCAAACCTGAAATATCTTGGAAGTATGCCTGCACCTCCCTATAGGATTGTTATGAGAATCAAATGAGGTAACATATGTAAAGTACTTTGCAAATTGTAGAAGTGTTATATAAGTGCTACCTATCATTATTATCTGTGAAGCACACTATAGCTATGACCGGGGTAGCAAGAGGCAGGCAGTCAATAAGCATTTGTTAAGTGCCTACTGTATGTCAGGCATTATGCTAAGTTCTGAGGATACAAAGATACAAAGAAAGGTAAAAAAAAAGAAGCTTTGCTGTTCTCAAGGAGCTCACAGTTTGATGGACATACAAACAATTTATATACGGGATAAATAGGAAATAATCCACAGAAGGAAGGCACTGGAATTAATAAATATCAGGAGTTAGAAGATGAGGCTTTAGATACGATGTGAAGGAAACCTGAGAAGCCAGGAGGTGGAGATTAGAAGGGAGATTATTCTAGGAGTGGAAAAAAACCAGTGAAAATACCTGAGTCCTAGCATCTTATTTGAGGAACAGCAAGGAGACCAGCTTGACTGATTTGAAGAGTACATTGGCACCAAGCTAGGTATGACAAGACTTGAAAGGGAGAAGGGAGATAGATTAAGAAGGGCCTTGATTGCAAAACACAGGATTTTCTATTTGATTCTGTAGGTGATAAAGAGTCACTGGGGTTTATTGAATAGGAGGGATAACATGGCCAAATTTGCATGTTAGGAAGACCTGACAGTTGAGTAGAGGATGGACTGTAGTGAGGAGAGACTTGAAGGAAAGAGACCAACCAGTAGGTGATTGAGAGTCTACACTAGGGCATGGCAGTGTCAGAGGAGAGAAGGGGCTATGTACAAGAGGTTTTATGAAGTGATAAAGCTTGACGCCACATTGGACATAGGGTGAGGGGTGAAAGAGAGTGAGAGATTGAGCACAACACCTAGGCTGGGAACCAGCATATCTGGGTAGATGATTGTGTCCTTGACAATAATAGAGAATCCTGAAAGGAGGGAGTGTTTGGGATTTTTGAATATGTTATATACAAGTTTATCTATAGGACATCTAGTCTGAGATGTCCAATAGGTAGTTGGAGATATGAGGATGGAGGTTAGCAGAGAGATTAGGGCTGAATAAATATATCTGAAATTCAACTGCATAGACATGGTAATTGAATCTATGGAAGATGATGAGTTTACTAAGTGAAATAATATAGATGAAGAAGAGAAGAGGACCCAGGAGGACAAGTAATTAACTTACCATGTTCTGCTCTGCTAAAAAGGGAGAAAAATGGCGAAAACTGGTCTGTCCTCACCACCTTGTATTTCTCCAGGTTGGGAAAAGGTGTGTTGGTTTGACAGGGTCTGGGGACATTGGGAGCATCTTGATTTTACGTTATTTTAAGCAAATTGTCCATTTTTACCATTACTATATGCAATGTCATATAATTGATGGTTAAATGACTTGTCCTTTTGAAGAAGAAATTCTGAAGGAGTCAGGGCTTGTGACCATTAGTTTATTAAAATGAAACCAAAGAAGGCTTTAAACTCTTGGGAGTAGTTGGAATTTGGGTAGGAGCTACATAGACAAACATAGGGAAGACAGATACAGCCTCACTAATGGGAGGTCCTTCTATCTAACTTCTAATGTCAGTTAAACCTCAAAAATGTGAGGGAGCTATTCAAGAACAAGTTAGGTGACTGCTTTGTTAGATTCCTTGAATTTCAAGCTTTGGTACCGTTTGCCAGACTTTTCCTGTATTGATGCTAGCTCTGAAATTTCTTTCTTATCTGTCAGTTTGATTATTTGCAAAATGGGAATTGACAAATACTATGAAAATATATAATCTTTATATATATATATATGTATATATAGATATACATATATATATATGTATATAGTGTGTCCCCAACTGGACTGAGCTCATTCTTGGCAGAAAATTATGTCTTAAACCTAATTCTTTGTATCCTTGATGTCTAGCATAGTTTCTTTTTCTTTCATATTTTAAAAAAGTTTTTATCACTGTCTTCTGGTTTTATTTTGTTTTGCTTTATATCATCATAATTATCCTTAGCATCTTTTCCCCTTCCCAGAGGTCCAATCCATATGACAAATAGTATTTTTAAAATATAAATGGAAAAAAGAAAAAGAAGAGGAAAGACATCAGTACAAATCATCAATACACTGAAAAAGTCTGAAAGCATGTTCAATGTGTAATACCTGTGGACTTCCCACCTCCTTCCCATGTTCTTTTGAGTCATGCTTGATCTTTCTGAAGTTGTTACGTTCCTTTTTGATTTTTTTGTTGTGTCACTGATTGTTCCATTTATGTTGTCATTGTCACTGTGCATTGTTTTCTTGGCTCTGCTTATTTCACTCTGCATCAGTTCATATAGATCTTTCCATGCTTCTTTGTATTCATCACATACATCATTTCTTCCAGCACAATAGTATTCCATCACATACATGTACCACAATTTGTTTAGCCACTCCCCAATTGATAGGCATCTGCTTTGTTTCCAGCACTTAGCTATCACAAAAAGTGCTGTTATAAATATTTTAGAATATATAGGATTTTCTTCTTATCAATGACTTCTTTAGGGTATAAATCTAGAAATGGAGTCTCTGGTTCAAAGGGTATGACATTTTAATCACTATTTGCATAATTTAAGATCGCTTTCCAAAGTGGCTGTGCCATTTCATAGCTTCTTTAACAATACGTTACTGTTCTTATCATTCTACAATCCCTCTAATGTTGACTATTTCCATTTTTGTCATCTTTGTCCATTTTCAGGGTGTGAGGTGAAACCTTGGGATTGTTTTGATTTGCATTTCTCTTATTAGTGATTTTGAGCATTCTTTCATGTGGTTATGAATAATTTACAATTTTTTTGAGAACTGTTTGACCTTTTATTGTTTACATATATTTACCGCAATAACACTTATTGGGGAATAATGATTTGTTTTATATATATTTGTTGATTATTTATGTATTTTGTATACTAACCCCATAACAGATAAATGTGATAAAAAGATTTTTTTCCCCAGTTGGCCACTTTCCTTCTTATTCTAAGTACAATAATTTTGTCTATGTAGAAGCTTTTTAATTTTATGTAATCAAAGTTATCTTAATTTTTGTAATTTACTTTCTCTTCTTTAAGAATATATTTTCTACCCATAGCTGTCAAAGGTATATGGTCTGCTTCTCTTCTAAATTTTTAAAAATAGTATGCTCTTCATAAAAAAGGGAAAAGGATCCTCATGTATAAAAATATTTATAACAACCCTTTTTATAGTGGCGAAGAATTGGAAATTGAGGGGATGCCCATCAGTTGAAGAATGGCTGAGCAAGTTGTGGTATAGGATCATGATGGAATACTTTTGTGGTATAAGAAATGATGAGCAGGATGGTTTGAGAAAAGTCTGGGTAGATTTTTATGAACTTGCAAAGTCAAATGAGCAGAACCAGGAGAATACTGTACACAGTAACAGTAATATTGTAAGGATGGTCAACTGATAGACTTAGCTCTTCTCAACAATCCAGTTCCAAAAGATTCGTGATGGAAAATGCTATGCATATCCAGAGAAAGAACTATGGAATCTGAATGAAGATTGAAGCATACTAGTTTCACTTTTTCCCCCATAGTTTTCTCCTTTTGTTCTGTTTCTTCTTTTACAACATGACTAATATGGAAATATGTCTCACGTTATTGCACATGTGTAACCTATATCAGATTGCTTTGAAAGGAGATAGAAGGAGGGAGAAAAATTTAGAATTCAAAATCTTATAGAAATGAATGTTGAAAACTATGTACATATAATTAGAAAAAACAAAATACTACTCACAAAAATCAATAAACAGTATGATCTTTAATAGTAAGATTGCACATCCATTTAGACCATATTATAAAATATGGGGTAAGGTGTTGGTCTAAGTCTACTTTTTGCAAAATTCCTTTATAATTTTGCCAGCAATTTTTATCCAACAAAAGTGTTTTCCTAGGTAATTTATATTTTCCATTTTATCAAATGCTGGATTACTGAGTTTCATTGTTTCTGATTCTCCATTGTCTAGTCTGTTCCATTGATCTATTTTTAAATCATTGCCAGATGATTTTGATGATTGCTGCTTTTTAATAAGGTTCAATGTCTGGAAGTGCTACTTCCCCTTCAAACCTTACTTTTTTTTTTTTTTTTTTAGCATTTCCCTTGAAATTATAGACCTTTTGTTTTTTCAAAGAAATTTTATTATTTTATCAAGTTCTATAGTGTGTCTCTTTACCTGATTGTCTCAGTACTGAAAGTTTAAATTAATTTTGCCAATATTGGCATTTTGATTTTATTGACATAGTCTAGCCATGAGCACTGTACATTCCTCTAGCTATTTAAGTTATTCTTTATTTCATTAAGGAACATTCTGGAATTGAGTCAATACAAATCTCTTGCGTGCTTCGGCAGATTGATCTCCAGATGTTTAATGTATTTTGTGGTTTTTTGGAATAGCATTTCCCTTTCTTTTTTTGCTTCTTGGGTTTTGCTATTATTTTGATTGTTATATAGAAGTGCTGTTGACTTTTGAGGAGTTATTTTGTAGCTTGTAACTTTGCTGAAGCTATTGATATCTCAGTTGATAGCTGTTCTGATTCCTTAGGATTTTTCAAGTATATCATCATAGTATCATCAAATAGAGATAGTTTCATCTCCTCTTTGCTTATCTTTATGCTTTTAATTTTATTCTCTTGTCTTATTACTGTTACTAGTATTACAGTGGGGAGAGTGAGCATCCTTGGTTTATCACTATATTTAATGGAAAAGATTCTAGTGTATCCCCATTGCATGTGATGCTTGCTTTTGATTTTAGATAGTTATGATATTAAAAAAGGTTTTTATGATAATAAGGTCCCTCTGTGCCTATACTTTGTAGGGTTTTTAAAGCATAAATGAGTGCTATACTTTGTCAAAGGTTTTTTTTCTACATCTATTGAAATGATTATGTGATTTTGGATGTTTTGGTTTAAAAAATATTAATTATATTGTTTCCCTAATGTTGAACCATCCTTTCATTCCTGGTATAAACGCAACTTGATTATAATAAATGATTTCTTGGATAAGTCTTTGTAATATGTTTGACAAGAGTTTGTTTAATTTTTGGAGTCAAAATTCATTAATAATATTGACTTATAGTTTTCTTTCTGTGTTTTATGCTTCCCTGGTGTAGCTATTCGGACTATATTTGTCCCATAAAAAGATTCTGGTGGGATGCTTTCTTTCTCAGTTTTTGACAATAATTTATGAAATAGAAGCACTGTGTTTTTTATAAGTTTGATAAAATTTTCCTTTGAACCCATCAGTACCACGATATTTTTTCCTTGATAGTTTCTTTATAGCTGGTTCAACTTCCTTTTTTGAGTCTGGGTTATTTAAGACCTCTCTCTGGCTTTCTGATAGTTTGACTATTTTATATTTTTGAAGGTATTCCTCTATTTCATTTGTTCTCAGTTTTATTAGTTTGTAACTGTACATAATATATTCTGATTTATTTCTTTTTATTTTCCATTTATTTCTTTTGTTGTAATTTCTTCTTATTCATTTGTTATTTTATTGATTTGATTTTCTGCTCTCTTCTTTTTGATCAGTTTAGCTAAAGGCATGTCAATTTTTATTTGTCTTTTCAAAGAATGGCCTTTTAATTTTGTCATTTCTTTGCTTTTGGCTTTTTATTTATTTTGCTTGCAATTTATCTATTTCTCTTTTTATTGTTAATCTCTCTTCTTTTGTGCTTATTTTAGGTGTGTTTATTTGTCTTTATAATTTTAAAAAGCATATCAAATGCATTCTTTTTTTCTATTTTGTTAATGTTTGGGACTTTCTTGCTTGCTTTTCCTTGTATTCATAGCACTGAGCAAAGTATTTGGCACACAGGAAGTACTTAAATGTTTTATCTATCTATATTGAAAGTAATAAGACAATACTATGAAATGTGAGGACTGACAATTCAGGTTTATAGAACGGATTTTCATTTTCATTGTGGCCGTTGCGTAGGATCTTGAAGCTTCCTTTTGGTACTAATGTTTATTGTAGTCAAGAGTTGCTGCCAGGCTCAGGATTCCTGGCTGCAGCTAACGGGCTGAGCTACACAGGACAGGCTGGGGTGTTCAGCATTGGGTACATCAGTAGGAAGCATTCAGTGCTCTGGAGATTCCTGCTCTGGCCCTAAACATAGGCCTTGGAGTTTTGCAGAAAGAAAGAAAAGGGGAAAGGGGGTAGCAAGGAAGAGCACAGATGCAGAGTTTGAAGGGACCTTAAAAGCCTTTTGGGCTAAACCAGAGGTTCTCAAACTTATTTGGCCTATTACCTCCTTTAAAAAAAATTACTCAGTGCCCCACTGGACATCTTTTTTCTTTAACATTTTAAAAAAATTTCTATCATCTCAAAAAATACAAAATACATATATATTTTTTTTAAAATGATGCATCTTAAATTTGATAATTTATTGTAAATTTGTGGGATTTTTTCCTACATTGAAGTTTTGATGGCACAATATTGTGTTATGTAACCATATAGTATCATATTGTAAATAAGTCATTATATGCACACATTCCTGCCAATGCATGCTGGACTTCCTGCACCACACAATCACCTGCCAACACTTGCTTGTTAAGATCTGTCGTTGGACTTGACCACTGATGGGTTATAACTTACATTTTGTGTGTTTATTTGGAAAATAATGTAATCACTATGACTTTAACTCTGTTACACAACAGATAAGACATGTACGAATGGTTTTCAAAATTCTTTTTTCTTTCCTTATGCTTCCATGGCCCCCTTATTTCTATTCAGTGCCCCCCAACTGTACCTGAGGCTATTATTAGTCCCCCTGGATCATTCCAGCACCTCCTAAGGAGCAGTATCAGCTACTTTGGGAACTCTATGCCTAGTCTAAACCCTTCATTTTTTAGAAAAGGAAACTGGGCCCCAGAGAAGTTATAGAGGTTGCTCAAGGTCACCTAACTGATCCTCAAACTCCAGATTTCAGGGTTCTTTACTGTGTTACCACTGCAGCTTCCCTTGTTTCCTCCCTGGGGGCTATTTGCTACCATGGGGTTTAAATTGAAAATGAAAGTTGGAGACAATCAGAAACCCATGTTTTTATCAAATTTCCCAAGCTGCACATTTTCTGAATCCACTGTGAAATTTCTGCTACTATCTTTTCCCTTAGATGGTCTCCAGATACTCATTCTCTCTAATAATCTACCTTCCCCCCTTTTTCCGTCTAGCTTCATCCACTTTCACTACTCTCTCTGTCTAGTTGTTTCACATTCCTTCCCCATTTTCCCTTTCCTTCCTCTCCATTAATTGACCCAGGGCCCCTTAAAAGGCAAGGTAGTTGAGTGAGACTCCTTTGAAACCATCACTGATATCTATTTTGAGCTGCTGTCATTCTCCTCCTACATTGGAGTCTGGAGGCAACAGGATTGATTTCCTTTGCTTTCATTTCCTCCCTAACTTAAGGAGAACTATCACATCTAACTATCCATCCTACTGGTCCCATGGAAAAATCTGACTAGGGAGAAAAGCCAATCCTGATTCCTTCAAATTCTTTTCATGTTCTACTTGAGTTTGAAATTAAAAAGTAAGGTTTGAAGAGATGAAAGGGGGCTAATCCTTTTAAAGTGTGTTCTTTTCAGTTGTTTTAGCTCTTTAAGCATCTATGATTTTGTTCGTGTGGACACTGTGCTCTGCTAAAACAAGACCCCTGTTCCTCTCTGCCTTAGTAGATGGTCTTGGAGAGCTGTATTGGCTGAAAGACTCATTACCCTGTGGTCAGGATTTCTGAATTGCAAGGTCAAGTCCAGAAACATTTGTTAAGCACCTACTACATTCTATATACTGTGCTAAGTGCTTGTTGATGCAGAAAAAAGCAGAAAACAGACCCTACTCTCCTAAAGCTTATAGTCGAATGGTAGAAACAACATGGAAATAACTATGTATGCATGAAATTAATATATAAAATAATTATTATTAATTATAATATAAAATAAAGGATAAAAAAGGAAGCTATTGCAGAGGGGAAAGCTACTAGCATTAAAATGCACAAAGAAAGGCTTTTAGTGGAAATTTAGCTGAAATTTGAAGGAAGCTGGGAAGTCAGGAGGTAAAGATGAGGAGGAAGAGAAATTCTAGGCATGGGGGATGGCCAATGAAAATACCTGGAGTCTGAAGATGAAGTGTCATGTAAGAGGAACAGAAAAGAACCAGTGTGAGTGGATTGCAGAATGGGATGGGTAGTAAGATTTAAGAAGAGTGGAAAGTTAAGATGATACCATGTTGTGAAGGATTTTAATAGCAAACAAAATATTTCATATTTGATCCTGGAGTTGATGGGTAGCTACCAGAGTTTATTAAATGGTTGTATGGGAGTGAGTGAGTGGCATGGTCAGACCTATGCTTTAGGAAGATCACTTTAAGAGCCCATTGAAGGAGGGTCTGGAGTGGGGAGAGACTTGAGCAGGGAGGTCAAATACATCCATGTCTCACCCATGTCTAATGTCTTCATCTTTTTTTGAGGATGGATATGCTCAAAAAATTCCCCCTTGATCTATCCATCCTCACTAACTATTGTCCTACATCTCTTTTCTACTGTAATAATCTAGGTAGGAAATGATGAAGGCATACATCCAGTGGAAGCAGTGTCAGAGGAGAGAAAGTGCCACATATGAGAAATATTACGAAGCTAGAAAGATAGGACCTGACAACTTATCGGATGCAGGAGGTGAGAGAGAGTGGAAGATGACCCTTAGGCTGAGAACCTCAGCGACTGAGGGAATGGTGGTGCCTTTGATATCAATGGGGAAACACTTAGGAAGAAAGAGAATTCGTTCCATTTTGGACATGTTGAGTTTAAGATGTCTATGAGAAAACCAGTTGGAGATGTGAGGGTGGCAGTCAGGAGAAAGGTTAGGACTGGAACAGATCTGAGAACCATTTGCATAGAGATGTTAATTGAATCCAAAGAAGCTGATGAGATCCACCAAGCAAAATCCAAGAGAAGAAGAGAAGGCCCCAGACAGTACTGACAGACACTCACAAATAGTGGAGCCAAACTAGATAAAGATCCATCAAAAGAGATTGAAAGGGAGGAGGAGTCAGACAAGTACAAGAACCAGGAGAGAGCTCTCTCTCTCTCTCTCTCTCTCTCTCTCTCTCTCTCTCTCTCTCTCTCTCTCTCTCTTTCACACACACACACACACACACACATACACACACACACAACTAGAGAAAATATCAAGGAGAAGAGAGGGATTGACAGTGTTAATGACTGTAGAGAATTCAAGGATAAAGATTGAGAAAAGGCCACTAAAGTTGGTAATTAAGAGATCATTTATAACTTTGGGGAGAGTACTTTCAGGTAAATGATGAAGGATGAGACCCAGAGTAAGGAAAGTTAAGAAAAGACTAAGAGGAAAATGGAAATGGAAAAATGGAAAGCCTCAGCTGTAGAACCCTTCTCAAGGAGTCTAGCCATGGAAAAGAGAAGAAATGTAGGACAATAGTTAGTGGGGATGGATGGATGGATTAAGGGGGAATTTTTTTGAGGATTCCCATTCTCAAGAAAGATAATGAAGACATTAAATGTGGGTGAGACATGGATGTATTTGCAGGCAGTAATTAAGGAAGTACCAGTAGATATGGAAGGAAGACAGGAAAGTACACAAGAAGAAAACAGGCATTTATTAAGGGTTTGCTATGTGCCAGGCACTGTGCTAAGCACTGGGGATACAAATACAAGCCAAAAGAAATACAACCCCTATCCTGGAGGAATACTTACTTTTTAATGGGGGAAGACAATACACAAAAGGGAGATGAAAAAGCTGGGAGAAGGGAAAGAGGATAATGAAGCTACAGGCATACAAACATAGTTTTGAAGTCCAGAGAAAGTCAGGCACTTGGCTGGGAGAGGAATTAAGGCAAACTGGCTTGGCTCCCTCCAAAAAATGGAGGCTGTTGGAGGAATTCACCCATAGGAAAAGGGGGATGGGCCTTGAAGAAGGGTATTCCATGGAGAGTGGTCTTCAGCGACAGGAGGGGGAGTAGCCCCAGGTGCTAAGGGAAGTTTCAAGTTGAGCCAGCAGTTGAAGGGGCATGCCTTTGAAGTGTGAAGGAAATCAAGAACCAGGAGGGGAATGCCATGACCTGAATCAGGGCGAGGGAAAGAACTTACCTTCCTCTCCTCCCTCTACTTTATCCCAGTCCTAGAAATGGGAATGAGGGTGTTTGTTTCCTCCGTTTCTGGATTGTTCATCCTTTTCAGTTTCAGGTACCCAGAGGCCATCCTTGCTGGACTGGGAATGTTAGCCATGGCCTCCTTGGAGCCAGGATTACATGCTGGATGGTGGAGACAGCCAGTTTAGCATGGGATCCCTGAGAAAGGCCAGGAGGGGAATGAAGAGACTGAAGATTAGTGAGAAATTGAGTATAAAAGAGGAGGGCTAATCTGCTAGAGTAGACATTTCACTAGAGTGATCACTTGTGCATGAAGAGGGGCAAAAGATACTGAAAGTCCATATTGAAAGCTTTCCTAGTTTGGTAAGCCCCAGTGGCTCCCTATTACCTATAAGACAAAATACAAATTCCTCTGTTTGGAATTTAAATGTCTTTATAATTGGGATCTGGTTTATTTTTCATGGCTCTTGCATGTGATTCCCCTTTGTGTACTCTCTATTTCAGACAAGCTGTCCTATTGGCTGTTCCTTGGATACCACATTCTGTCTGTTTTCATGTTTTTTTTCAAACTGTCCTCCTTTGCTTGTGATGCCTTCCTGACTTCTAACACTTAGAATCCTTAGCATCTTTCAAAGCACAGCTCAAGTAACACTGCCTACGTGAAGGCTTTCTTGATCCTCCCAGTTATTAGTGTAACCCAGACCACCTTGGCCCCCATGGCCTGAAGGCTGGGCGTGTTGCATTTCACAATCCCCCCAGGGTTCTCTGGTACTCTTAAGGCTGTCTGCAAATGGCTCCAGCCCCCACCAGTGGTGTCCCTTCAGTTGTAGGAAGAGTGCCTCTTATACTGCAGTTCCATTAGTGAATAACAGTCAAATAAGCTTTTATGCAAAAATATTTACTCCAAAAAGGTATAATCAGAAACATACAAACTTACTCCTAACATGTAGGAAGCATAATTCCTTCTTCCTCTTTGTACTGCCTCAGTCTTAGGGGAAGGAAAGGGGATTGGGTCCATAGCTTAGACTGGTTTCTATAGAACACAGTTCCAAGTTCAAAACCCCACTGGGGCTTGAATCTTAGACAGTCTGGCTTTTCAGGGCTTCCATGCTGGACTGGCTGGCTATACCATCCAGCTAGTAATCCTGGCTCCAAGGTGGGGCTCACATTCCCAGTCTATTAGGGATTGCCTCTGGTCACTTGAAACTGTAAAGGACAAACAACTCAGAAACAAAACAAACACCCTCAGTCCCATTTCTAGGAGCTGGGGCAAAATAGAAGGTAAATCTTTCCCTTCTCACTGGTTCAGGGCATAGCAGCACAGAAGAGTTGCCAAAAAAGTGGGATTGACTCTATCTCACCAGTGTTAAAGAAACAGGCAGTCAATCAAGTGGGGCAAACTGGGCATGCTTAAAAGACTGCCACAAGGGCATCTTCATGTTAGAACTGGACCTGCCCAGTCAGGTCTGACTTATATTAACTTGCATCCTACCCAGATATTGATTAGTAAATAATTTGTATTTACTTTTCTATGTGTATGCTGTTTCCCTCCAATGGAATACATGATCTTAGAAGGTAGGGACAGTTTCAGTTTTGTCTTTGTATTTCCTAGCACCTAGCACAATGTCTGTCTCAATGGAAGGATTTCTCTTCCTGGCTCTTGCAAGGGGTTCCGTGAGACATCCAATGGATGCCTATATGGACAGACTATATAGAAAGAAGCAAATGTGAAACAAGAGGAAAGAGGGAGTGGGGTTGCCCCATTCCAGGAAAATCTCTTGATAATGCCATTACATAAAGAAAAATCCAAACAAAAGACAAAATCTTAAAGGGAGGGGCAGTTCATGCCTTGCATGTTTGTATCATCCCTAGAATGCCAATTCCTTTGTGGGCAGGGACCCTGCCATATTTATCTTTGTATATAACTCAGCACTTAGTAAAATGCATTGTATGTAGTAGGTGTTCAATTGCTAATGGTCAAATGAATGAATATTATATATTAAATATTCTCAGGAATGGCTGGCACATTCTGAATACTCAAATATAAAACAATGTTTTTAGTAGCAACTTTTATTCTGTGCCTGCTTCAAAACCAGCCAAAAGAAACAACTCATTTGTCAAAGGCCTCTTGCTCTCATGGTCCCTGTGGGTATAGGCAGGAAATGGTACTTTTTATTTGGAATCTGTGTTTGAAAGAGTTTGCTACACACAGTACTTTTGGAGGCACCAGGGAATTTTAGCATTAACTTGAGAGAATGGAGCAGTCATCTCTTGGAACAGTGCTGGTACTCTTTGTTTCAGAAAGTTCTCTCCCCATGACTAAGTTGTCCTACTAAGGTGGAAAGTACAGGTCTGGAGATTGTCTGTGTATTGTTTACAGACCAGCCTAGCTAAGTTCAAAGAATTACCAGCAGAATGGGTACTAGATGGGGAATTTTTCCAGCTACAGAAAACTAAGAAGACTATCCACTAAGATATGGAGGGATTGTGACCTGTGGAGATGAAGGGAGATCTCATGTATTCAGTGAATTATTTCATGATGAGTCATGACTTAATTTACCCTTCTGTACTAACTTCTTGTGTGAGAGAGATTAGGAGGATGACTAGAATGCAGGCAATAATAAGATTTGGAAATAAAAAGGAAGAGAGAGATGGGGAAGTCTGGTTTGGATCAGTCAGAACCTCATCTATTAGATCTAGGGTCCCAGAGGCAAAGTACGTCTTGGTAGGACATCTTCATGGAGAGATAAAAAGCATTTAAATACTTGCCACTAACTAGGCACTGTGCTAAATATGGAGGATACAAAAAGGAAGGAAAAAAATTCCTATCCTCAAAGAGCTCACTTTCTATTAAAGAAGATAATATGCAAATAACTGTATACATACAAGATACCGTGTGAATGTAAGGTAATGTCAGAGAGAAAGCAGCAGTAGTTTGGGGGTTGGGAACAAACCAGGAAAATTCTGCAGAAGGCAGAATTTGAGCTGTTTCTTGGAGGAGGCCAGGGAAGCCAAGAGATGGAGATAAGGATGAAGAACATTTCAGGTATATAGGAGACAGTCAAAGTCAAGAAGTCAGGAGATAGAGTGCCCTGTGAAAAGAACAGGAGAGAGGCCAGTGTCTGGATCACAGAGTACAGGAAAGGGAGTAAAGTTTAAGAAAGGCAGGAAGGGGCCAGGAAGGTTATGAAGGGCTTAAAAACCAGTCAGGGAATTTTATAAGTTCTGCTCTAAGTTGACATATGCATTCCCCAAAAGCACCACCGTGCAAAATTGGGTAATAAAAACCACATGGCTTATGGGAGAAAAAAGGTTAGGGGCATATGGCTTAAAAACTTCATCGGTGACACACAAAAAGGAAAAAATAGTAATCTGATCATAGTAGTACAATTTTATACATGTTACTTGGTTAAGAAATACATGCATACTAAATAAATGGTGCCAGCCTCAGCAATCAGGGCTATTGATAAACGTGTGCCCCAGTCCCATGGGCCTGGACTGGCAAAGCCTTGAGCAAGTTGGATGGGACAGAACTCTGGGCTTTAGGACAGGAGATCATGGTGGTGGTGGTGGGGGCGGTGTTGTTCAGACCAGCCCTCCTTCCTCCATAGCTCCTACTGTTCTCAAAGATACATGATAAATATGGTACTTTACCTTGAAAAAGACCTGAAGTAGTAGTGGAGGGCAAGGGTTGCAGCCTGTGAATTATTTTGAAACATAGTACAGTTTCCTGCTACTTGCTATTACTTGGGAAAGAAATCACGACGTATAAGCAAGCTGAATTCTCATTATGCTCAAAATGTTCCCTAATACAGGAGAACCTCAATTTACGAATTTAATTTGCTCCAAGATTCCGTTCGTCAGGTGATTTGTTTGTATTGCAAAGTGAATTTTACCACAGGAAATAATGTAAAGTCAGATGATTGGTACCACATCCCCAAAAATATTCATATAAAATAATTATTTATAATTTTAAGTAAGTTTTTTGTCTCTAATGTGCCTGAAATACAACAAGGATTGCTACACCATGTAAACTGAAAATAAAATAAGTGAACCTACACTTTACCTTTGAAAAGAGTTGTGGTTGGTATGAGGGAGACAAGAGGGAGGAGGAGGAGGAAGGGTTATTGCTTGGAAGGAGAATGTCCTTCTATGAGAACACCAGGGATTTCAACATCAGGTGTCACATTCTCTCATACTACTTTCACTAAAAGTAAGGCTAACGCTACTGCCTTCATTTATTTTTCCTTTTTTTAGAGTCACTTTCATGTTTTGATTCACTGATTTTTTTTCTTTACATTTGCTTCTGACTTGGAATCTATCTAATGACACTTATTTTTGACTTTAAAAAAATTAATTTATTTGTTTTCAGTTTTCAACAATCACTTCCATAAGTTTTAAATTTTCTCCCTCTCCCTCCCGCTCCCTCCCTGAGACAGCATGAAGTCTTATGTGGGTTAAGAAAAAAAAAACATTGCCCTAGTTGAGTGTCATCCTTTCTAGTGCCATTCAAGTCCAAAACTGATGTTTGTACCGTGAATTTGTTCATCCTGCAAGACAGATTTTGTGAGAAAAATTTCCTTATCCAGAGAAGCATACATAAACCAGGTTACTCATAAACCAGGGTTCCATTGTATATTGATTGTGTTGGAATAAATTAATGTTTTAGAAACAAACATTATGGAATAACAGACTGTATTTGATTGTGGAAATAATTGGGAGATGCAATAGTTTATAGGGAATAAAGTCAGACCTGAGCTTTAGGAAGATGAACTTTGGCAGCTGAATGAAATATTGATTGAGGTGGGGAGAGACTCAAGGCATGGAGAGCAACAAGAATGCTATTAAAGTAGTCCAGGCACGACGTGATGAAACCTGCCCTAAAATGGTGGCTACATGAGTGGAGAGAAGGGGACATAGACAAGGTTGTGAAGAAAGAAAAACAGGACTCAGCCGCAGATTGTGTATATGGGGTGAATGAAAGTGAAGATTTGAGGATGCAGGCTTGAGTGACTAGGAGGATGGCAGTGCCTTTGAGGGGAGTGAGGTTTAGAAAAAGGGAGGGGTTTTTGAGAAAGACAATGAGTTCCTTTTGGAGCACATTGAGTTTAAGCTATAGAGACGATATTGAGTTTGAGATGTCCAAGAAGAATTGGTGATCTGAGAATGGAGCTCAGGAGAGATGCTAAGGCTGGCTATGTAGAAATTTGAAATCATCTGCAGAGATGAAAATTGAATGTATGAGAAAAGATAGTAAGAAAACCTTCCTGTAACAGGTGAGCAGTTCAAGGTCATCAGAATCAAAAGGGGGTAGAAGTGGCAGACATATGGTCAAGAGTCAGGCAAGGATTCAAACGTGAATCATTCCAAATAGATCAGTTGTTGTTATGTCATTTTTTAGTCATGTCTGACTCTCCATGACCTCATTTGGGATTTTCTTGGCAAAAACACTATAGTGGTTTGCCTTTTCTTTCTCCAGCTCATTTTACAGATGAGGAAACTGAGGCAAAGTTAAGTGACTTGTCTGGGGTCACACAGCTAGTAAGTGTCTGAGGCTGAATTTGAACTCAAGAAGATGAATCTTCTTGATTCCAGGTCTAGCACTCTATCCACTGTGTCACTTAGCTGCCCCAAATAGAGTTGGGCAGCTCCCAAAGGGTTGATTTCCCTTTTTCATTCATTTGTTCTCTTAATCTCTAGTGTTTAGAGCCAACTCTGTCCTCCTCAATCTTTTGCCCAGGTGTTAGCTATTATTTACCTGTCACTGCTAGGATTTCCTGTATTGACCACAGCTGAGTTCTCATGGTGACTTGACAGCATCCTAAGGTACAGGTGAGGGAACTGGTGTGGGTCATCATTATTAGGTTAAAAACAGGGAAAAATCTGTTTGGCTTCACTAAGTTGGGTCTTGGCCACTATTCTACTCTGACACCTGCAGTGAGGTGGTGCAGTGAAAAGAGCGCCAGTGCAGGAGTCAGGAGGACTTGAGTTCAAATCTCACCTCAGACACTTGACACTCACTAGCTGTGTGACCTTGGGCAAGTCACTTAACCCCAATTGCCTCATCCTAGGTCATCTCCAGTCATCCTGATGAATATCTGGTCACTGGATTCAGATGGCTCTGGAGGAGAAGTGAGGCTGGTGACCTGCACAGCCCTCCCTCACTCAAAACAAAGTCAAGTGCAAGTCATATCATCATTTTTCTGATGGCATGGTCTTCTTTGGCAACGAAGGATGAACACACACACTCTGACATTCAAATATCCTGAAAAATATGGAAGCCATTTTACCTCCTGAAGCCTTCCCTAAAGCCAGAGGGAAATGGAGAATTTTGTTTTACCATGTACAAGTGGATCTTACAAAAAGTCCCTGATGAGGATGGGGAAGAGGACTGATATAAAATTTCTGTAGCAATGTGGTCCCTGGCTCCATCCTTAGTCTACTAAGTCGCTTTATCCTTCAACACGTATCTACTGAATGCCTACTATGTTTTTGACCCTTTGGGGATACATATCAAATATAAGACATGGTGCTCGCTCTCAAGAGCAACTATGCATAGTGAGTAGATAGATTTGTGTTAACCTTGAAATTAGGAAGACTTGAGTTCAAATCCTGTCTCAGGCGCATAGTAACTGTATAATGGTGGGTAAGACATTTACCACTGTGTCTTAGGTAGCTGAGATTTTAAACTCCAGATGGCAATCTCCATTGGTAGAAAGAGGTCCTATACTGATTTCCTTGAGGTAAACTCAAGGAGTTTACAATCTAGTTGGAGAAATAATATGAGCATATATGAGGTAAATAGCATTAAAAGGCAGCATATAATTAAGCACTGTATAGACTAAAGGATATAACTATAAAAGAAATTGATTACACAAGTCACACATTGAGACCATTCCCATTATGGTTATGCTTACTGAATGAACTTAATATTCTAAGTCCAAATTCTACAATGAAGCCTTTCATGTCTGCTGTAGAAGTGATAGGAAGACTGGAATATTCAGGGAAGGTTTTGTGGTAGAGTCTAGGCTTCCAGTGATGGATTAGATTAGAATAGGTGGGGAAGAGAAGAGAGGGCAAATGGTCTCTTGGGAATTGCTTCTCCTACTGTGGAAGGGCAGGCGTTAGGAAATTTAAAAAATAGGCAGATAGATCTTTCAATTAAAAATTTGTCACTGTATCTTTCAGATCAACAGATAGCCAGGCTTTTCTAAAATCTATAACAACAACTCACATTTATATAACACCGAAACCAAGTGCTAAGCTCTTTGCAATGATCATCTCATACAGATACATACAATCTACATCTCATATACCCTATCCCTGTGAAGTGGGTGCTATTATTTTACAGATGAGGAAACTTGGGCAAACAGAGGTTAAGTGACTTATCCAGGATCCCACAGCCCTGCTGTTATCATCCATATTTTACAGTTGAGGCAGTGTCTGAGGTCCCATTTGAACTCAGGTCTTCCTGACTCCAGGCCCAGTGCTCTATACACCTGGCTGCTTCTTCTCTAGGGCAGATGCCGCCCTATTCTTCCAAAACCTTTCTTAAATCTGCACCCTTATTTACTTTCAGAAAGCTTTTTTTTTTTTTTTTGTATGCAACCCTTCAGCTGCAGGTGCAGTCTGTCCCCACTTGTTCTTTACTTGTTATGAATGGAACAGGGCGAACCACAGTCTCCAAATGGAGTAGCTCTTCATGTGTCTAAAAAGAAGGACTGGGTCTTTTATCTGTGTCCTTTCTCTGGACTAAGTAATCCAAATGCTTTTTACCTTTTGTCACAGATCTTATTTTCCAACCCTCTCCTCATCTCCGTTGCTCTCCTCTGGACTCATTCCAAGTTATCTCCATCCTTCTCTCGGCTGACTTAGAATCACAGGACTGGAAAGAATTTTGGCAGCTGACAGACATGTATTCCCCCAACTTCAGGGAGAAGTGCATTGTTAGAATCATCTGCCTTAGATCTTGATGGAACCTTAAAAATCAGGTCACGTATTTTTTCTTTTATATTTTATTATTATTTCTTTTTTGGTCTGAATTTGTGGTTTCATTGGCAAAAGAAATTCCTGGTTTGGAAATTCTTTCCACTAATGTAGATCAACAGCGTATCTGAACTTTATGGTATTTTAAAATAAGTGCCTGAGAAACATGAGATTTTCACTGATTTGCCCACTGTCACACAGCCAATATGTTTTGGAGGCAGGACTTGAACCCAGGTTTCTGACTCCACTATGCCATGCTGCTGGTAGGTATTATTATCCCCATTTTGCAAGTGAGGGCAGCTAGGTGGTACAATGGATAGAGCTCCAGGCCTAGAGTCAGGAAGACCTGGTCTCAAATTCAGCCTCAGACACTTACTAGCTATGTGACCCTGGGCAAGTCTCTTAACCCTGTTTACCTCAGTTTTCTCATCTGTAAAAAGAGTTGAAGGAGGAAATGGCAAATATTCCAACAGCAACAACAGCGTTTAAGTGATTTGCCAGTTCATAGGCTTTCAATCCGAAAATGAACTTACAGATAAACAAATCCAATGCCCTCATTTTATGAGAGACAATACTATAGACCAGACAGATTAAGTGATTTATACAAGGCTACATAAGTAGGAAGTAGCAGAAGTGATTTTTTTTTTTTTGTTCAGTGTTTTTCATTTGTGTCTGGCTCTTTGTGATCCCATTTGGGGTTTTCTTGGCAAAGACACTGGAGTGGTTTGACATTCTTTCAACTCATTTTGTAGGTGAGAAAATTGAAACAAACAGGGTTAAGAGACTTGTCCAGGGTCCTAGGACTAGTAAATGTCTGAAGCTGTATTTGAACTCAAGAAGAGGCCCAAATACTCTACCCACTGCACCGCCTAGCTGCCTAGCAGAAGTGGTATTGGAATTCAAATCCTCTAACTTTAAATCATTGAATCGTAGATGAGGGACTTCTGGAAAGGACCTCAGAGGTTATGGAGTTCAATCCCCTCAATTGACAGAAAGGGAAACCTGTCCAGGGAATTTAAATAACTTACCTAAGATCACACACAATAAATGCCAAATGCAGAACCTGAACCCAGCTCCTCTGACCCCAGAGCCCATATTTCTCCCCTTATCCCACATGATTTCTTGTCACACAGTAGAAGTAGAAGTATAGGGACTAGAAGTCAGTGTGCTTGGGTTCAATGTGCATCAGAGAAAAAAAAACTTTCTTAAAAGTCTTAATGGACATTTTCAAAGAGTTCTTCTGTGATAAATAGTACTCTGTCTTCAAAGAATCTGTAAAGGATGATCCAAGGGGATAGCTGCCTCTTTATAGATTTCTGACAAAGGTTACCTCAGCAGTTAAACACAATTAAATGGTAAACCCACTGGGCAGGGATTGTGTTCAGCTCAGTGTTCCGGACTGTGTCTGAGGCCTGGATGACCCTTAATAAACTTGAAAGGAAAATAGTGGCACCCTTGGATGACTAAAAGGGGTATAGCCTGATTCCTTTTTAAGAGTCCAGTTGGGACATTGGTATGTAGATATGGCAAAGCCCCTCTGTTGTGTTTTACATCTCGAACAATGAGTGTGACCTTTTAAAATAATTGTGATTTTTTCTGTTGCCTACCTCTCTACAAGTCCAAAGCTCATTGGCTAATGGGATTCATCACAGCCTTCTTTAAATCTGAAGCTATGGTTCCTGTGTCCCTGCACTGGGGTTAGTATAGAGGATGTCTTCGTTCTGGGTTGTCATGACAATCCTCTGCTGAGAAATTGTTCCTCTAGAGAGAGGGGGGAATGAAAAGGGAGGAAAAAGCCTTATTGAAGCCAGGCCAGGCTAATCTGAGGACTCTGATGAATTTAATACACTTTACAACTGTCTCTCAAGGGAGGCTAGAATTTACGTTCCTGGCAGGTCTTCTATAACCTTGCTGTTGTAAGCCATTTACATGTCAAGTGTTGAATCCATTAACAATAATATTTAAGGGTTAACATTTAGAAGCTAGATCTCCACTGGAGACCAGCAGGGAAGTGGTATGATTACCCAGCTAATTTTGGCCCAGGGGTTTTGGGGCTTGATTTTTGTCATCTAGATATCTGTCCCTGTCTTCAGATCTGTCTGCAGTAGGTACCTGGCTGCAAGATATTTTTCTTGTTAGGGGCTCCGACGGTTTTTCGCCGATCATCTCACAAACAACCCTGTTTATAATGATCAGGAAATAAATATTATGCTCCTCATTTCACTGATTAGTTCTGTCCAGAAGTACTGAGGGAGTTCACTTATGTAAATCATGGTAAATAAGGTAAAATAATCTTTCTATGATCAGCCTTCATCTTCTTGTCATAGCTTCCTCCCCCTAGGCTGTCACTTCTCTCAGTTACCTAGGCCCCTCCAATGCAGTCGGGAGAAAAATCTTTGATAAATGAGTCCACACTGAAGGGCTAGTTCCTTAATTTTCCTCTCTAGGAGATATTTGACTTTTAAAAAGTGGTAGCATGGTTAGGGGGCAGCTAGGTGGCAGGAAGACCCGAGTTCAAATAAGTCCTCAGAGACTTACTAGCTGTATGACCTTGGACAAGTCACTTAACCCTGATTGCTTTAAGGAAAACAAAAAAAGTAAGAAAAAGAAAAACATCAGGCTGGATTTCCTAAACTCCTCAGTAAGTGTGCAATATATCAGGACCACTATAGAAGGCAGAGTCTCACTCCTCTAGGAATTTGGCTCCACTGGAAACTTCTCAGACAGTGATTGCCTGGAAAGCATCCAGGGTCAAAGTTTTCAGGTTCCCTGGCCCAAGTTGGGTAGAGTCTTAGTGTCTTACAGTCTGGGGCAGTGGGATTGAGGAACATTAGGTTTTTTGTATTTACTTGGTTTCTTGAAATACAAAAGATGAAACTTGTTTTCTTTTTCTTTGCAGGGAGTGAAGGTTTTTCTCTGCCAGGTCTCCTGGCAGACTGGTCTCTGGGTGATGGTGGAGCTGGCATTAAGATGCCAGGCTCTTTTCTCTCCTGCTTGTGCTTAGGGCCCAGAGTTTGGAGAGAGGCCATCACTTAACAGAGCAGAGCCACAGGAGTGACAGGAGGCATCCTAGTGCCAGGGGAGTGTTGCTGCCCAAAACGTATGGTACATGTCCAAGGACTCTCAAGGTACTGGCAGCCTTGCCAACTTTCAGTAATTAAGCAATAAGACCCAGGCCAGTTTACAGTGTGACAGCCAGATGACTGGGGTATGAACGGAGGCGAAACATACAACACTCAGTGCCACTTTGTCCAAATGGTCTTGGTGAGACCATAAAATGTTCAGTACATTCTTCTTAAAATTGAAAGGCCATGCAGTGAAGGAGAAATGGAAAAAATAATGATGGTTATCTGTGCTTGCATGGCCTCTTACCCCAGGTGGCTTATGCACAGTATCTCTCTCATCCTCTCACCAGCCAGAGAAGCAGGGAATTGTAGCAGGGGGTTGTCCATTATATACATGGGATTTATGTGGCCCCAGAAACTCTGACTCTCCCAAAGTCACACAATAAATCAGCATGAGAACTGATCCCAGGATCTTAATGACCACCCCTTTTAAGACCTTATTCTATTATGCTTTACTTAGAACCAGGAAGACCTGAATTCAAATCAGATCTGACACATAATGATTGGATAAGTTATTTAAGTCTCTTGGTGCCCCTAATATATCAAGGAGCTGGTGCTGGCCTGTATTTATAGAAGGAGTTTCCCTATTGAGAATTCCCAAACTAACAAAATCGTACAAGTCCAGTCAGAAACAAACAAACTACGTTGAGAAGCATGACAGAGTTTATAGAGTTTTGACTGTGGAGTCAGGAAGAACAGGACTTAAATTCCATCTTTGATACCTATTAACTATAAGAATCTAGACAGATTAATTGTCCTTTCTAAGCCTCAGTTTACTTATCTCTAAAATGGATGTAATGATGCCAGCAGCACCTGCCTTATGACTTATGGGAGGCTCAGATGGGTACGGTATTTTGAAAACTTAAAAGTGGTGAATAAATGTCAGTTCTTATAGCTGTTTTACTTATTGCATTACATTGTCTTTATGCTATGAGGTCAGAGTCCTAGAGAAGGCTGAGGGGTGCATTTCAGTCACGTTGTCAAGTGATTGTTGGCAATGGATATTTGGATAATACTGTAGTTCTCAGAGCACTTTCTCATAAATTATCAAATTTAATCCTCACAGGAATACTATGATGTAGGGCAGGGGATTATTAGCCCTAGTTTACAAATGAGCAAACAGCTAAATAGCTCAGTGGATACAGCACTGGACCTTGATCCAGGAAAAGACCTGAGTTCAAATCTGACCTCAAGCACTTACTAATTGTATGACCTTGGACAAGTCAATTAACTTCTTTCTGCCCTGGTTTACTTAGAACAATAATAGCACGTATGTGCTACCTCAGGGTTGTTGTTAGGTTAAATTGAGATGATATTTATAAAGCACTTTGCCTTAAAGCCTTAAACCATTCCCCCTTTTGCCAGTGTTCATTGGTGTTGTGTGACCTGAGGGCACACTCAGTGCAAAGTGCACATGCTTTGTGTTCAGAACCAAGGTTGCAGTGCAGTTGCACAATGCAACACAGGCAAGGGCTGCCAGAAACACCTCGGATTCATTAAGGGTTTATTTTAAATTCATTTTTGGTTGTTGCACATTTAGAACATGACCCAAAGTTTAAGAAGCACTGCCTTAAATATATGTTAGTTATGATTATTGTTGCTGCTGCTGCTGTTGTCAACTATAATCATTAACTGAGGGTCCCAGCGAGGTTAAATGAACTTGCTCCACAATCACGTTGGGTGTTGGGAGACATGAACCTATGTGTGTTGACTGTAAGTCTAATGTTCTTTCTGCTAGCAATTAATTTGTTCTTCCCTTCCACAGACGACCAACAAAGAAATGAGCTTAGATTCTAGCAGGGGAGATCAGGATGACTGAAAGGAAAAATCTCAGGCTGGTTATGGTCAGAGCTCCTTGACTACTACAAGAACTGTTAAACACTTTCTTAAAAGACTTTGTGGAATTTCCTTCCCTAGAGATCATTTAAAATAGATTGGATATCCATCGGCCTTTGGTGCTCCAGGGAAAGTGATACCTAGAGGTCAGTGCCGGATTTAGGGACCTTTAGAGGGCTGATTGTCCCTGACTGTCCCTCTAGGGTCCCTGATTGTGTGGGGACTCAAGCTTTAGGTTAGTTTGGCATCTTGGCCTCCTAGAAAAATGATCCCTTACATCAAACAGGTTGTGTTTTCCAGACTAGAAAATTATCAGACTATCAAAGGGTAGGGAGAAAAGAGGAAAGACACATGGGAATCTATGGGGAAGAAGAGTGCAGGGTGCAGGGTGTAGGGGGACTTATTGTGTTCATAGAGGCTCCGAGTCATCTTACTGGGGAGTAATGAACAGTTTTGCCTGATGATTAATCACCAAAGCTTTGTCTCTGGAACTGGAGAAGGGAAAGGAGGCCAAAGTGATACAGTGTGGGAAACAGCTGGAGCTTGGTTGTGGAGTCTGGCATACAATCCTGTCATTATCACAAGGCATCCATGCAGCTGGGTTAGCTGAAGGAATTCTTTCCTAGGTGGCGGCTAGGGAGATCCCTCAGTCCTGTAGAATCCACATAAGCTTCTATACAGTCCTGGTAAATCTTCTGCATTCTGATGCTCCTCTGAAAGCTTGTTTGCCTCATGGCAAGGAACCCAGTCACACCCAGACCAGAGGGCTCTTTTTCATGGCAATATCTCAGTGTCCTCCGATGCTAAGAGAGGCCCTGGAATGGAACAGAAACACGAAGTGCCTCTTCCTGTACGCAGAAATCGCTCCTTTTTAAAAAACCACATATCTTTTCTCTGTATTTTAACCTCAAACTCAGATTCAGGGGCTGTGTGCTTTCTTTAACACATAATACTGCTTATAGAGTGCTTGGCCAGCCAGGAGTGCTCAGCCAGCGCTGAATTCTGGAGCTGATGGATCCTGTGCTCAGGTGTTTTGGCCTGGCTAGTTGCCTGGCACTCCATCAGTGCAGAAAGGGTCACTACATCCTGACTAATCCTCACCTAGCCTGGCATTAGCTAGGTGATGGTTAATGACTAACATAAATAGCGTGTCATAGCATGGGGCTATGAGAAGGCTGGGTGTCAGAACAAAAAGTACAGATAGAGCCAGTGGGGGTACACTTCCCTCTTTGTCTTCCCCACTTTCCCTCTCCTTATTCCTGAGTCACTTAGAACTCATCATCCAAGCTCACAAGGCTCAGATGGGATGGGAGCCACCAATTCTATTCCCTTGGATGATTTGGAGACTATATCACCTTATTGTCAGCTTTTTGGTGACATGGAGACCACCAGGCCTTATCATTATCCCTGACAGTATTTCCTAAAGTCCCCCAGACCAGACCTCTTCTGTATCTGCATTCTCCAGATCCTGTTCTGACCTACTGTTTGTAACCTCAAGACCCCTCAGCCTTTCCACCCATCCTGCCATCACACCCTTTAGGACTTTCAGATCTTTCTATATGAACTGCAGTGGAACTTTCTTGTATGTAGTGTCTCCCAAAATTAACATGTGAGTTCCTTGAAGGAAGGACTATCTCATCTTTTCTTTTTTGTAATCCCAGCACTTACCAGAACACTTCATATGCAATATGTGATCAATAGATGTTTTTTTCATTCATTTATTCAGTAGTGGTCAAAGAACAAGGCCATGGGACCAAATCAGGATCTGAGAGATTGTTGCCATGCCAACAGGGTCAACAGAAAAGGAAGTCAGATTGTTCTGGATGGATTAATAGAGAGGATCAGTCAAACAGGGAAGTATAAGTATCATCATGGGCTAAGGTTGGAAAAGCCGTCAAAACCAGAGCAAACATTAATGTTTTGTTGATGAAACTGTGTACTGGTCCAACTGTTCTAGAAAGCAGTTTGAAACAATGCCCCAAAAGCTATTTAACTGTTCATGCCTTTAAGCCTAGCATTACTTACTGCTACTAGGTTTATGCCCTGAAGAGGTTGAAGAAAGAGGAAAAGGACCCATATGTACAAAAATATTTATAGCAGCTCTTTTTATGATGGTAAAGAACTGAAAACTGAGAGAATGCTCATCACTTGGGGAATGGCTGAGCAGGTTAAGTTGTGTGTGAATGCTATTGTGCTGTAAGAAATGATAAAGGAGATGATTTAGAAAAACCTTGGAAGACTTGCAGGAATTGTGCAAAGGGAAATGAGTAGAACTGGGAGAATTATTTATACAATAACAATGGAAGACAACTTTGAAACATGATGGAACAAGGAATCATGATGAAATACGCTGTTACCGTCTTGATCTTCTTCTTGTTGTTTTTCAATTTTGTTTTATTTTAGTTTCAAATTCTCTCCCTCCCATTTCCCCTCCCCCCTCCATTAAGAAAGCAAGAGTGAAAAAGCCTGATAAAAATATATATAGTCAGGCAAAACAAGTTTCAGTATTAGCCATGGCCACAATACACCCTCTCCCCCTACATATACATATGTATGTATAAGTGGGGGGAGAGGGTGTATATATATATATATATATATATATATATATATATATATATATATATATATATATATATATATATATATATATATATATATATATATATATATATGTACACACACACACACACACTCTAACACCAAGATAGGCACTTGGAACTTTGAATGAAATGGCAGTTTTACCAGACTCGGTCCATGTCTGTTTATGTTGCTGTGTGTTTATATTTACTTAGTATCTTTAAAATCTAACCAAAAGAGTTTTAAACTAAAAAAGGTTGGGTAAGACATAAAACTGTTCTCTCCCCCCACCCCCACACCCCTCTATCTCACACAATAGCTAAACTGGAGGAAAAAAAAAAATAGCAGTTCAGAAACCCGGGAGTTAACAGGAACTAAAATCCAAGAAAGGAAACACTGGAGGCCCTTTAGTCTCCAAAGTGCATATACAGATGCACAATGTTTAGGTAACAAATAATAAATACTAGATGAACATAGAGGGTCCAAACTGACCTAAAAAATATCTCTGAAACTTGGTGGGATAAAACCATGACTGAATTATGGTTCTGAGTGGGTATACACTATTTATCAGAAACCAGATAGGTAAAAGGGATGGAGAGTTATACTACTATGCATTAAGAAGATATATGAGAAAGTGAGGGAGGGACGGAAGAAGGCATATATGGTGGAAATCATGTGGCTGATGATTAAAAGAGGGAGAAATGGAAGTGTTTTTGTTACAATAGGTGACCTTTAGAGTTAACAAGATTTTATTAAGAGTTTAGTATATGCCAGGGACTGTTGCTAATTATTGTGGATACTAAGAGAGGCAAAAACAGGTTCCCTGTCCACAAGGAAATCACATTCTGTTTGGGGAAACAAGATGCAAACTAGATACATACAAGATACCCACAGTGTAAAATAGAAGGTAATAGAGTAAAGGCATTGGGATAGGGAATGACAAAAAGATGAAATTGATGAGGAGTTTGGGGGACATGTTATAAGCCTGGAAAAGATACATGTTGTGAAGTGATGAGGGACTTGGATCATTCCAATATCTGTCAGGGCTCACTCTTTGCCAAAAGCAGAATAGCTAACAATTTCTTGACTTACCCACAAGATCATTTCATCCTTCAAAAGACTGAGAAACCACTAAGTGTAAATTCTGCAGGATTTGATTATTACCAAGAAGCAGGGTGGAAATGAAGAGGATATTGGGGGGAAGTGACCACTAGTATGTGATAGAGGACAGGAAATCTGGGTAAAGTCTGACATTCAGCCTAGTTTTGGGGAGAGGTGATTTCAAAGAGTCTGGAGGAAAAAAGGTACAATTCCATGGACTGAAAGTCTATAGGCAAAGTCAACCTAGGAGGGATGGATAACTCTCAAAAAAAAAATATGGTGACATAAAGGGAAATGAATCTGACAAGGAAGAGAAATGGTAGCTGACTGAAGAGACTAATGGTGCACAGAGAACTCATTGACCAACTTGCTATAGATTTTAAAAGGCTAAATATAGCAAGTGGAGGCAAGAGCAGGTGACCGTATGAATATAAGAGCATGGATAGTCCTATAAGGGTAATGCCATGGGAACCAAAGCTCAGAATGAAAAGAGGCTGGCAAGGAAAACTGCCAACCACAAAAACAATTTTTTAAAGTTTTTTTTGTGAAAATGAGAGTGATCAAGAAAAGACTAGGACCACTCTTTGGAGTGTGTGGAATGAAGCTAAGTGAGGAAAGAAAGAAGACAGTCGCTTAAAATCTTCTGATTTTTTTTTATTTTGTTTTCTCTGCAATGAGAATGGCATTTGGCTTAAGAAGAACAGAACAGAACTGAAATGGCTAACAGGGAGTTGATATCCCATAAACAGAAAGATATTAGGAGAGAACTTAGCTGATAAACTTAAGTCACTTGGTCCAGATAAATTTGACATCATGTACTGAAGGAAATGAGGGTAGATAGGTGGCACAGTGGATAGAGTGCTGCACCTAGATTCAGGAAGACCAGAGTTAAAATCTGGCCTCAGACACTTACTAGCTGTGTGACGCTGGGCAAGTCACTTAACCTTGTTTGACGCAGTTTGCTCATCAGTAAAATGAGCTGGAGAAGGAAATGGCAAACCACTCCAGTATCTTTGCTGAGAAAGCTCAAAAGGCGTAACAGAGTCAGACGTGATTGAAAAATAACTTATTAACAAGAACAAAAGCTAAGTTTGCACAACATGGAGAGATGTGCATGTAGATGGATTTGGAACTTGTCTGCCTTGATTCAAAGAGTAGGCGTTAATGGTTCAATGCCAGTTCAGAAGAAAGTCTGTGGTAGGAGTGCCCTAGGGGTCTGTGTTGTTTAACATGTAGCCCTACTATGTGTGAGGAACTATGCTAAGGACTGGGGATACAAAGAAAGACAAAACCAAAGATTTTTTCCTTTTAAGGGACCCGCAGAGGATACAAGACTGAGAGGAATAGCTTGCACACTACATATCTTTTAAAAAATCCCCAAACAACTCAAAATAGATTGGAACTTTGGGACAAATTTAATATGATGAAATTTAGTCAGGATACATATAGAGTCTCATATTTTGACTCAAGGAATCAACTTCACCAATATAAGAAGAGTAGGGCATAGTTTAATAACAATTTTTCTGAAAAAAGATCTCAGTGGACTGCAAGTTCAGTGTGAGTCAACCATGGGATACAATAGCTAGAAAAGCTGAAGTGACCTTGGGCCTCTTTAAAAGAAGTGCAGCCTCCGAATCCATCTGTAATCTGACCTGATCAGGTCACATTTGGAATACATGTCTAGTTCTGGGCACCATGATTTAGGAACCACATTGATAAGCTGGATAGTATCCAAAGGGGAGCAGCTAGGATGGTTGAGGCACTTGAGTACGTGCTCCATAAAGATGAGTTGAAGGAACTGAGTGCATTTCTTAGCAGAGAAAAGGCTCAAGGAAGATAAGGACTTGACTGCTGCTGTTCAGTTGTGTCTGATTCTTTGTGACTCTGTGGACTTTAGTATACCAATACTGTCCATGAGATTTACTTGGCAAAGATACTGAAATAATTTGCCATTTCCTTCTGTAGTGGATTAAGGCAAACCAAGGTTAAGTGACTTGCTCAGGGTCCCACAGCAAGTAAATGTCTAAGGCTGGATTTGAACGCAGGTCTTCCTGACTCTATCCACTGAGCAATCTAGCTGCCTCCAAGGACATGATGGCTGTCTTCAAATATTTGAAGAATTTCATGACCAAGAGGAATTAGATTTTGTTTGTTTATGGCCCCAGAGGAAAGAAGCAGGAGTGATGGTCAGAAGCTACAAAGAGGCAAATACAGGCTTGATGGAAAGAGGAGGGGAAGGTGGGGGGAAAGCATTTATTAAGCACCTAATGTGTGCCTAGTACTGTTCTAAGTGCTATACAAATATTATCTCATTTGATGGAGAGAGAAACTGTCTAATAATTGTAGCTATCCAAAAGCATATTGGGTTGATTCAGGAGGTAATGGGGTGACCCTCATTGTTGTCTCCCAGGAGAGAGCAGATGACTTCTTATTGGGTATGGCATAATGGAGATCATGGATTAGGTTAGAGTTGAAAATAGATTAGAGATCAAAATAGATTAGAGTCAAAAATGACTTTAGAGACCATCTAGTCCAGGGATGGGGCACCCTTGAGGCCACAGGTTCCTCACCCCTGATAGTCCAAGTACCTCATTTTATAGGTGAGGAAACTGAAACCCAAAGCAATTAAATGACTTGCCCAAGGCCACACATAAAATCGATGCCAGAACTAGTGTACAGTCCTTTGACTCCATATCTTTTCTACTGTATCAAGACTTAATGGTCACTAAGACACCTTAAGGGTTTTAGGGTTCTACCTCTGTAAAGCCTAATGGATTCCTTCCTTGCTGAGGGAATCTTCTGCCTTTTCAAAGGGGCAGAGCAGAAAAATCAGAATCTAAAATCCAAGCAAGTTTTAGGCCTTTGTGCATATGCTTTGAAAAGAGTACATGTAGTTTTTGTATTTCCAGAGACTTGTGCATAGTAAACATTTAATAAACATTTGTTATACTGGAATTAGATGAGATATATGGTTACATGAAAAGTAGCCTCCACAGCATGGCAGCTCCTCCCTCAGACAGTTGGAAGCTGTATGACCATGGTCTAGCCCTTTAACAAACCCTCTGAGCCCTCTGCAACCTTCTAAGTACTCAAGTTAGAGATGGGTTGTAATTTGGGTTCTCAGCCTGGCCACTCTCAACATTTGTTCTCATTTAATTAATGAATTTACATAAGAAATTGGTTTTCATTTATTTGGAGAGACCTATTACTTGGTGGTGGTATCATGGTGGGGAATTAACCACTGAAGACCTCCTGCACATAACTCCAATGTGGGCATTTTGCATCAAGTGGTTTAGAGTTAACTGTATACACCTGTGTTTATTGAGAGCATCACCCAGAAGATTGTGTATTTAAATGACTGTTAAATACCTCTAGGCTACTTTCTGGTCTGAAGGATGCTTCAGGGATGTTTCATCAAAGGTTTCTTTTGCCTGGAGACTCCGGAACACCTCTTTCCTTTTTCTGCTGCATGCATGCATGCCTCAGGCACGTAACTGAACCCCACGCTTCTCTAGAGAGAAAGATTTAATGACTCATGGAAACTCATTCTTGGCAACCTCTTTGATTCTTTTCATGTAAGGAACATGACACTCACATGGAACTGGCCCAACTTCCTTCCTTCCTTCCTTCCTTCCTTCCTTCCTTCCTTCCTTCCTTCCTTCCTTCCTTCCTTCCTTCCTTCCTTCCTTCCTTCCTTCCTTCCTTCCTTCCTTCCTTCCTTCCTTTTTCTTTTGAAGCCCTATAAAATCATGATAGTCTGATGTTTTCTAACTTCGAAACTGTAACGGAATTGCCTTAGCTGAATTTCATGAAAAGAATGTTTAAGGAGGGACTTTCACATACTCTTAATAACTCACCTTAACACATGTTGATATATTGTTTGCAAGTTACCAAGACACACTTAAGCAGGCAGAACAGGATATCATACGTGTAGTCAAAACTTCTCGCTCAAACTGGTGTGCCCCTGTACACAGACTAACAAACAATGTATGCATCTAAAGCTTGTCAAAAGTCACAATGCTTGATATGACCTTCAGGCTAAAACAAGTATAAAGATAGGAGGGACACATGACTGAGCAAATCAAGGCAAATATTCCCCTTTCTTGACCTTGTTACAAAGTGCCTCTCTCATGGTACTTCCTTTTCATTACATACACATTAACAGTAAGTTGAATTTCAGTAACATGAAGCTGAATTGGCTTATTGTATGACTGAAATTTATTTCAGTTTTCTGCTTTACCTGGTATTGAGTAGCAAGTCATTATGAGCTGAAAATAGCATATTTTTTCTTACCTTCATTATCACCTGAGCTAATTTAAAATAAAATTATTTCTAAATTTTCAAAATTGCCCATTGATTATTCTTTCCCTTGTGACCTACCTTTCTTTCTTCCTCCCTCTATCCTTTCTTCATTCTTCCCTCCTCTCTCCTCCCTTCCCCTCTCCCTCCCTTCCCCCTCCTCTTCCCTTCTCCTCCCTTCCCTTCCCTCTCCTTCACTTCCCTTTCCTTTTCCCTTCCTTTTTAATGAGTGTGTAGACAGGAAGAGTTGATTTTATCTATGTGACTTCTTTGAAGAGAAGGAGGAAGGAGATAGGGGAATACTCTGAGCATGTCAGCACACCTCTGCCTGCTCTGTATAAATATCTGAATGCCTCCATGATCCAGTGCTTTTGTAAAGATTAACCTGTCAGTCTGGCTGACAGAGGAACTTGTTGCTCGGCCTGCAGAAACATGCAAGGATTTCAGTCCATAGAAGCATATTTCTGGTGTCAGAAAAGAAAAGACAGAAGCTTGGTTCTTAGGCAGTTGGGTCCCCTCCTTTTGCTTCTGCCTCCTCCCTCTCTCTTCTCCCACTTGAAAAAAGAACTTTTAAAAAGCCCTTGACCAGTATTCCCTGATAGCTGTGAGAGAGGGAGGGAACTGTGGCAGCGGAGAGGACCAGAGGAGACAGGCTCCTTCATTCCCCAGGATGAACCTTATTTGGGGTAGACTGTCCTAGTACTGCTTTCAGGTTGCCCAGGATACCAAATGACTTAATAATCCTTAATAATAAGAGAGCCTGTACTGCGCTGCTCAGAAAGAACATCTCTCCCTAGGCATTGCCAGTTTCATCTCTGAAACTGACAAAAGAATAGGAATATAGTGAACCCAGTCATGGCATTAGCATGATCTCATGTGTTCAGGGACAGGAGTGAAAAAAATTAGGTGGCGCAATGGGTAGTGTGCTGAACCTAAAGTCAGGAGGACCTAAGTTCAAATCCGGCCTCAGACACTTACTAGTTGGGTGACCCTGGGCAAGTCACTTCATTCTTTTGCCTCAGTTTCCTCATCTATAAAATGATCTGGAGAAGGAAATGGCAAACCTCTTCAGTATTTCTGCCAAGAACAGCGCCACCTTCCCCATGGGGTTATGAAGAATTGGACACAATTGAAATGAATGAACAACAAAAGGAATTAAATTGTGAACAAGTAGAGGCAGTGTAGTATATGGAAACTCAAGATTTGTAATTTCCTAGCTGTATTTGCATCTTCACTCAGCTGCTTACGTGACTGTGTGACCCTGAGCAGCTAACTTAATTGTTCTGGGTCTTAATTTCTTCATCTGTAAAATGAAGGGATTGAATCCAATGATCTTCAAAATCCCTTCCAGCTCTATATTGATGTATAAATATGTTTTAAGATCTTGGAAATACATCTTCTCATAGCTACTCTCTCTGACTACAGGGCATTTCAC
Source organism: Notamacropus eugenii (assembly GCF_028372415.1). Taxonomy (NCBI): domain Eukaryota; kingdom Metazoa; phylum Chordata; class Mammalia; order Diprotodontia; family Macropodidae; genus Notamacropus; species Notamacropus eugenii. Next base: position 198,623,383 of record NC_092876.1, on the reverse strand, counting down.
ATTTATGATGCTTGAATATGTGGCAGGAGCTGATGGACCTGGAGGGATTTGGAGGGGGGAGTATTATTGCTGCTTTAATTTATATTCAAGTGTGGATTAACCACTGTCAGAAGGGACAAGATATTCCCAGCTCTGCCGTTAGCTAGCTATGTAAATGTGACAATATCATGTAACCTCCCTGGGCCTATTTCCTCATGTGTAAAATGAGGGGGTTAAGATAGATATAAGGGTTTCTAAAATCATTACCGGTTATAAAATTTGTGAATTGAAGATCTGGAAATCTTTAGGCAGCATGAACAACATGGGTAGAATTCTCTGGTGGAATCAGAGTGCAATGAAATCTTACTTATCTTACTGAATGAAATCTTCTTTACTTATCTGCCTCTAGGCATGAATGTCTCCAAACCATCCTAGACAGGAGTGTTATTAATTTGATAAGTAATCTATACTTGCTGCTTTCACTTCACCTCCCACTCAATCCTTCACACTTCATACTCTGCTTCTGCTCCCTGCTGCTCTCTGGAAACTGCTCACTTGAAGGTCACCAATGCCCACCAGATCTAAAATCAAATCAAACCTTTTCTCACTTCTCAGTGCCCCCTTCTTCCCCCAAACCTTTAATGCTGTTGTTGACCAACCCCTTGAGAAGGAGGGTGGTCCTACTAGTTGAATGCTTTCAAGGTATACAGTGAAGGAAATTCTTCCCTACTGGGAGAGTTGTTTCTCTAGGGCAACTGAAGCTGGCAACATTGCAGACCCAGAAGCATGGGCCCTTGTGTTCCTATTAGGAAAGTGGCCAAATGCAAATAAGATTCCCAATATTCTCTTTGGGATTCTACTAGGCTATGGTCCAAGGGTCACCAACCCTCCCTTGGGCACTGGAGTGGCTTTGTAGATGCTATGAGGGACCACCCTAACAGAAAGCAGCTCCCCCCTCCAGTTAGCCGTCTTTCTAATCCCACCATGCTTTTACTTGCTGCCTGATTCAGCTTTTCTCTTCTCTCCAGGCTCTGGAGCTGGTCCAGTCTTTCAGCCTCTATAACCACCACTACCACTATTACTATACTTGGCCCTAAATATGTGGGACTTAGCTGAGCCTTGGTTCCTTATAGGCAGCTAGGTGGCCCAGGGAATAGAATATTGAAGTTGGAGTCAGTAAGACATGAGTTTGAATCCTGCCTTGGACATTTATCGGCTATGTTAACCTGGGTAAATCATGCAAACTCTTTGTCTCAGTTTCCTCATTTATAAAACAGTGTTAATAATAATAACACCTACTTCACAGAATTGTTGTAAAGATCAAATGAGATAATGTACGTAAAGTGCTTTGCAAACTTAAAATCACTGTAAACATGCTAACTACATTATTATTGTTATTATTAGACTACAATATCCTGCCAAAACTGTGGTTTTGATTAAATTAACTAAGGATCAAAAACTGTTGCTCAGAAAAGCTTACCCTGGGTTGTTCTCTTGATCTCTCGCATTTGGTGGTGGGAGGGCAATTGGATTAGCTTCAGATGTTGGAGGGATCAGAAAATCTAAGGCTGGTGGATTGGGAATAGAGGCTTGAGTCCCTTCTCCACTGAGGTGTCCCCTCACAAGCCTTTCCTCACACATCGTAGCACCACCAGATCTAAGTTGGGGGGGACAGTATAGGTTAAAGGAGACTCAAGGAAGAATAAATCATAGGAGTATATAATTAGAGGTGAAAGGGACCATAGGACATCCTGTCCAGCCCTCTCACTGAGAAGAGGTAGGAAGAGAGAGGAGCAAGGTAGGTTACAGGACAATCAGCTTTTCTCCAAGCTACAGTTGCTGGTGTTCATTTGAAGGTTGCTTTTCCCAGTGCCTGACTGGTGGATTTCTTTGAAAGGTTTTTGGTGAGGAGAGGTCTTAGACTTCCCTTTCCTAGGGTACCATCTTCTTGTGTCTGCCCCAGTGAGGAGAAGCACCTTGCTCTGCTGCAAGAGGAGAGGTGAATGGGAAGGGGAAGAGTGAGAATAAGGAAGAGGTCAAAGCAATAAATCAATCAACGAGCATTTTGAAGGGAATAAATGTTTTTACATTACCTACATTTCCCACTGTGTTCCTCCACCCTCTCCCAGACAGCCAGTCCTTATGATAAAGAACAAAAATGTGACAAAAAAAGATAAGCAAAACTAACCAAGTCACTGAAAAAATCTGAGGTCATTTTTGCAATGTTTCACACTTGTGTTCCCCCAATTCTGTAAAAACGTTGGGGCAAGTGTCTTATATCACTTCTTTTGTGCTCAGCTGCAACAAATATCTATTAAATATTCCTATTTAATAACAAGAATAACACTGTGCCATCCATGTCCCAGAGACAGAGACAAAAATGAAACAGTCTTTGCCCTCGAAGAGCTTATGTTCTATTGGGTAAGTCAATAGAATCAATTTGTGGCTTTTGTTCAGTCATTTCCAACTCTTGGTGACTCCATTTGGTTTTTTTGGCAAAGATATTAAAGTGACTTGCCATTTCCTTCTCCAGCTCATTTTATAGATGAGGAAGTTGAAGCAAACAGGATTAGGTGACTTGCCCAGGGTTGTACAGCAAGTAAGTGTCTAAGGCTGACTTTGGACTCAGGTCTTTTTGACTTTAGGCCCGGTGCTCTATTCTCTGTGCCTCCCAGCTGCCTCATACAATCCATAGCTAAATACAAAAGAGATAGAAGAATATAGGAGCTGGGGAGGGATGGGAAGGAAGCAAAAAACATCAACGTGTGGAGGATCACAAAGATTTCACATAGAAGTAGAGCTTCCATTGAGTCTTAAAGGAGACCTGGATGTCTAAGAGTTAGAAGTGAAGAAGATGTGCATTCCACCTATAGAATCAGTCAATGAATGGAAATAAGAATGGCATGTAGTTAATGAAGAACGGTAAGAAGGCCAGTTTGAGCTTCATGTAGAGTATGTGACAGGGAGTAATCCATAAGAAGGCTGTAAACATAGGTGAAGGGATTTAAATGCCAGTTTATGTTTACTCCTGGAAGTAATAGGGAGTCATTGAAGTGTATTGAGTAGGAGACTGGGATGGTCACACTTGTGGTTCAAGAAAGTCCTTTTGGCAGCTGTGTGGAGAATGGATGTGGCATGACTTGAGGGAAAGAGACCAATCAAAAGGTTAGTGGACTCTATTCCAGGCTGGAGAGCTTCAACTAGAGTGGTAACTGTGTGGAAAGAGAGCAGGACTGAAGTGAGACATTATAGAGGTAAATATGGTGAGATCTGGCAACTGCTTGGAGGTATGGGATAAGTGAGAGTGAGGACCTGGGGATGACATGGAAGCTGAGAACAAGGGTGACTGGGAGGATGGCGGTTTGGAAGAGGTAAAGACATAAGCAAATGGTACCCCAGGACCCATGGATGTAACAAAGTGAAGTCCTCATCCATGTAGGGCTGTCTTCTTTGGATTTTGCTCCTGTTGTCTTTATCTTCTCTTTCATCAGAGGCTCAAAAATCTCCTAGAAGCTAATGAATGATAGGATTTAAAGATGAAAAGGAGCTTAGAGATTATCCAATTCAATTCTCCTTTTCTTTTTGTTACAGAAGAGAAAACTCAGACCCAGAGAAGTTAACTTGCCCAAGATCACACAGGTCCTAAATTGAAGAGTTAGGATTGTCCCCTAGATCCTCTAATTCCAAATTCAGTGGGTTTTCTACTGTTAGGATTAGGACCCTCCCTCAATAATTATTTAAAACATTCATTAACACTTCATATCAGGATATTTGTCTTGCTTAGCAAGATCTTGTGTTGGTTCTTTTATAGGCTTATGGCTCCATAACCTTTAGGAGAGTTTTACTTTTTTTCTTCTTCTTCTGATATATAGAGGTCTGGGGGTATAGTGATTGTGTGTGTGTGTGTGTGTGTGTGTGTGTGCACGTGTGCACACGTATGTGTATATGTGTTGGGTGAGTAGGTGGAATCATCTATGAAAGAGGGTGGCTTATGGAGGGTGGTGGATAAGGATAGGCAGTAACTGGATTTCGGATAGAATATATATATATATATATATATACACACATAAGTACATACATACATACATGATATATATATGTATATATATGTATATATATATGTATATATATATATATATATATATATATATATATATGTATATATATGTATATATATATATATATATATATAAAGGATGTCTGATTATTTACTATAATTTCTCCAAACAGTTGGAGATATCAGATCATTTCAGCTAGTGTCAGCATTAAACTGAACTCCCAAGGTCTTCTCTGTATTGCCTCCTGAATGATGAATAGTCACTCTCTTTCTTGCTTCTGTGCTGGGAATTCTGGATGCTGGATGGTATGAAGGGTCATTCTGTCATCACTGTACTACACAGGTTGTCACCAGCTCTTGATGGAGTGGGTCTGTTTTGGTCATTAGCCGCTACTCTTTCAAGGCATGAAGAATGGTAATCAAATCTGGCTCTCTTTACATGGGTGGTTTTCTTTCTTCTGATAATTATGTGACATTGGAATTTCCTACGTTTGAAGGATCAGAGATTTAGAGCCAGAAGGGACCTTGGAGATCATTTCTCCTCATTTTATGATGAGAAAACTGATACCTGGACAGAGTGACTTTCCCAAGGCTACAAAGCAGAGATCTGGCACACTAGTCCAGGCCCTTGAACTCCACATGGAGTGTTCTTCCTAGAACATCATACTGCCCTAAATGATCTTGAAAGGTAAAGATCTTCCTTGGGAAATTCATAAATTTAATTCAGTTCAATAAACATTTATTACTACATGTTAAACACTGTGTATGCAAAGTTAAAAATGAAGAAAAAAAGAAAACAATTCCTACCTTCAAGAAGGGTAAATTTTATTTACTGTACTGATGACTTCCTTGTATTTGTTTAAGCTTCATATTAGAACAGAGGTTCTTTTTCTGTGTCATGGACCCCTTGAGCAATCTGGTGGAGCCTAAGGACCTCTTCTCAGAATAAGGTTTTTAAATAATTGAAGGAAATGCTAAATTTCATTTTGAGGTTGGTTGAAAATAAAGATGGATTTTTTTCCTAATCCAATTTTGCAGACTCTTTGAAGGGACCTGTGAATCCTAGATGAAGTAGACGTATGTTAGAACTCCTTCTCTTTAAGTTTCTATATTGGGATTGACTGAACAAGGTGCATGCTTATTATGGAATACTACTGTGGTATAAGAAGTGATGAGCCCCATGATCTTAGAAAGACCTGGAAAGATTTGCACAAAATAGTGAGGAGGGAAATCAGCAGAACCAAGAGAATGCTGCATGCAGTAACAGCAATATTGTTTTAAGACTGACTTTGAGCAACTAAGTCATTTTGACTATTATAAAGACACAAATTAAAAATAAAGAATGTATGAAGAAAGACATTTGGATCTAGAGAAAGAAATGATAAATAAAGGTATGTAAAGAATAATTTTATACACATACACATATATTTTATATATATATACACACACCTATTTGTGTTTAATGGTAGCTGTCTCTATGGGGAGGGATGGAGGGGAGGGGAGGGAAGAAAAAGGGGAAAAAAGAAATTTACATGAAAACTTTGTTATATATTTAAAAGGAATAGCAAATTGTACATAACAGATTTGCAGTTTCATATGCAGTCACCATTTTATTATAATATATTGTAGAAATGCTTGTTTTATTTTATAAATTAAATAATTAAAAAAAACATACAGCACAGAACCTCTGAGATCTTTAAGGGGTTGTCCCATTTTCTCTCTACCATGTGAGGACTGGGGTGAACAGCCTTATACTATCTTTCAGGTGTTGGCTTACTCAAGCCCAGGCCTCCAACTGCCACATTTGGGAGATCAAAGACCTCATTTTGTTCTGGTAGAGTTTGGGACGATGAAGGATAAATTGGAGAAAACAGGCCTATGACCAAATGTGCCACTGGACAAAGATATTCCTTCTTTGGTCCCAACAAAATTCAATAACATACAGAATCTTCTTGGTGTGTAACAGATTCCACTGGTGAAGCCCACCCCCCCTTGCATCTCCCCCTGCTTGGGAATCATGGGCTAATCTTCAACCCAGGGTTAACATGCAGACAGTACACATGGTTCCAATTAATTCTGTGGGCATTCAGTTTGGGCCTTTTACAAGAAGGACAAGGGCCCTTTACTATGCCAGGATAGCCATGTGGGTTGCAGAGCAATGCGGCTGAACATAGTAACACAGACCCATAGGCCCAGGGCCAAGAAGAAATGAGTCTGGATCTAAATGAAACCAGGCTTTTGGCACATGAAAAAACACTAATAAAAAGGAAGAATGAGAACCATGACTCCGGCACCATGTGCTTTCTCAGGTGGCAGGGGCTTCACACCACTGGAGATATTGAAGTGCTAATACTGGGGCTTTTTTGGACAGGTCTTTGAAACCTAATAGCAAAGTTGCACCAGGCAGCAGGAACTGTGGACACTCGGTATATGTTTTTGATGTTCTGATTGGCTGACCAGCTGCTCTGGGAATCTCCAGCCAGGCAGGGGAGGCAGTGTGGCATACTTTAATGAGTACTAGATCTGGGCTCAGAGAACCCAGCTTCAAATCCTCTCTGTCAGTTAATGTCTCGGGCTAGTCAATTAACCTTCCTACAACTCAGTTTTCTCATCTGTAAAATGAAGTGCTTGGACTATATGAGCTCTAAGGTCTTTAATAGTCCTAAATATATAAACTTATAAGATCTGAGTTCAAATGCCAGCTCTTACACTCTTGGGCAAGCCACTCTTTAGGTCTCCGTTTCCTCTTCTGTAAAATGAGTGGGTTATATTAACTAACTCTGTAGGTCTGTGATTAAGTCTGTAATCCCATAATTTTTCTGGATAGCTCAGTGGAAGGAATTCTAGACTTGGTCAGTCCAAGAAGATCTGAGTTCATGTTCAATCTCAGACACTTACTAGCTATGTGACCCTGGGCAAGTCATTTAACCTCTATTTATCTCAGTTTCCTCATCTATAAAATAGGAACACTAATACCACCTTCCTCCCAGGGTTGTTATGAGGATCGAATGAAACAATATTTGAAAAATGCCTTGTAAATGCTAGCTATTACCATCCTCATTATCACTCTTCTCTCCCTCCCTCCTTCCTTTCTATCTTTCCTTGCTTCCTTTTTCTCCTTTCTGACAATACCTCCCATCACCAAAATTCTCCCCCTCCCTATAAAAATCTCCTTCCATTCTCCCCTTCTTCACTTCCTTTCTCTGTCCCTTCCCTTTTTCCTCCCTTTCTCCCTCATTGATTAAGCATCTTCAGTGTGCTAGGTACTGGCTATGCAACAACAAAAAAAAAAAGAGAGAGAGAGAGAAACACCCTCTGCTATCAAGGAGGGAATGGTAAAATTCAAGTGACCTGGGCAAAGGAATAATTTTTTTTTTTAACCAAGAAAAGGCTTATTGACTGACTACAGTGCTGCATTCTCCTCATTCAAAAACTGAAGGTGACGACAGTGGGACATGAGAGCAGATGGGGAGAAGCCCCCGAGGTGGACACCTCGGCAGGTGTGCACCAGGTGTAGGAGCACCTAGACATTCTCCTTCCTAAAATGCAGTCAAACTGGTTTGGGAACATGGGGGAGGGGGTTCCCCGTAGCTTCATTAAGAACAACCTTAGGGCAGGGTGCCTGTTTGTTAGGAAGCCCCTGTGAAGAGGCAGCCCTCTCCTCCCCCATCAATCCCCACCTAGTGTATAACCACAAGTGAGTGGGAAATATGGGCTGAGGACGAATCTCCCATTGGCTTCTCCATGGATTCTGGCAAGACCAAGAAAAGCTCTTTCTGCCTTAAACAAGGGGAAGCTGCCCTCTTCTGGTCCATTAGGTTAGTTCATACACACAGAGATTCAGGAAATGAAAACAAACAAAAAAAATAAGTCGTTTTTGGCAAGGTCAAAGCTGTTTCTTTAAGTCTAAAGAACAGGTATTTGTTTTTCCCTTTCTTACCTTCTATTCCCCTGGAAAATCAACTGTTCACTCCAGGGCTGCAAAGCTCCCTTTGCTCTCTTCCTACAGCAGACAGCTTCCTCATTCGGCCTCTCCAAGGAAAAGTGAAATCTGAGTCTTGTCAGAGTGAAGTGTCCTAGCTCTATAGATCTACTTAATTTCAGACCAGAAGCATGCCATTTGGTGATGTAGTTATGTGGTTTTCTTTGCTTTTTAAGTTGGGATATAGGATGCTTGGAGGAAAAATGGTCATTTTTGAATTGGGTCTTCATCTAAGGTAAGGGAGGTGACCCCTAGGAATCAATAATGGTACTTGACTTGGTACCCAAAGCAACATAAATCTAAGAAATTTGAATTGGGTATAATTTGGAAGACAAGTAAAAGATTACGCAGCTACTGGGACAAAGCATAGGGAGCAACTAATAGTTTAATAGATCCTGATTTAATTTCTCTGAGAGATTTGTGGATTTTTAGAATGAAAATTTGTTTCCATGTACAAAGGATTATTACAAAGACCCCAGGAGTGCAAGATGTCAGTGATTTCCACTTATGTCACTTATTTCTCTGATGGATAGAAAAGTTTGCATGTTTGTTAAACAATTGGTCAACAAGGATTTATTAAGCACCTACAATATGTTTGGCATGAATAAATGCTGGGGATAAAAATTCAAAGAATGAAATAATCCCTACTCTTAAGGAGACAGCATGTGTATAAATATGTGTATGTATGCATGTATATATGTTTGTATTGTGATGGGTGAAAGATAAAATGAGGAAATGAAGGTTCAGTCTTCTGATTTATTTATAAAGCAATATATGGCAATTACACAACAAATTGGAACTAGACCTCCTCAGCTTAGGGCTGGACCCTGAATACATGGGTGCTGGGATTGGAAGCTCAATTCCATGTGGACAGTCTCGGGCGGGTAAAGGTGGGAACTTCTAAATCTTAGAGTTCTCACGAGGCCCCCCATAATACAACAGGGAATCGAGGAGGAGACCGAGCTATCTCGTGTATTTCCGCCTCTTCCCGTGAGATACGTGATGGGAGGAGCATCCCCGCTCTCAAGGCTGTCCCGGATCTGGGCACACCTATTGTTACCTAACAGGCTCGGTATTGACGTGTAAACTACTCGACGGGAGAGCTTAATTAGGATCAGGAAAGCCTGAAAGCGCTCTTAGCGCGAGAGGGGTGCGGACAGGACAGAAGGCTCCGCTTTTCCTCTCTCCGCTCTTCCCTCCCCCTCTCTCCCCACTTACACTTCTGCTTCCAATCTCTTATTGTAAGATCTTTGCCTCCTTGGGAGATTCTTCGCTCCCTCCTAAGGAAGAATTCCCCTGCACTTGTAACCAGAACCCTGAATAAAGCTCAACCCTTGTTTGACTCTGATAGGTCTCTTCTCTCATACGAGTATCCGGTTTGGCCAGCCGAAGACCTCCAATAGAGGTAAGGTAAGACTCGGGTAGCCCACAGGCCTCTAGGCCTGGCACATGGGGAGACAGATTTTTATACATGAAAGCAATTAATTAAGACCAATTAATTTAAAAAAATTAACCAGGATACATTAGGTAATCTGATTTCTAATTGGAGAAAAGATTAGTGACTTTCCAAGTTGGGAGGGGGAGAGCAAAAAGGTGCAATTCCTTCAAATCAGAAGAGGTGTCCCACTTTCTTCAAGTGTCTGTATTCAATTAAAGGAATATGGAAACAACAACCGATTGATCAGTATGGGGCTAGTTTTCAGATACGACATATGGGCTTCTTGAAATGTGTAATTGTGAGAAAACTCGTTGTATGAATGTTTGGATATGGATATGGATTTGATATATCTGGTCAGCATAATCCTTGATTAAGGGTTCTAAGAAGCAGGTGAAGTGAGTCAAGGGATGTCCCTCTTAATTATTTTTTCTAATTAAAGGGGCCATCCCTTGATTCACTTCTTAAAAAGGCCTATTCATTGAATGGGTGTTACCTCACTCTAAGGATCAGGGTCTCCTCTCCAGTCATCCTGATGAATATCTGGTGACTGGATCCAGAATGGCTCTGGAGGAGAAAGTGAGGCTGGTGACCTGCACAGTCCTCCATCACTCAAAGTCAACTGCAAGTTATGTCATCATTTCCCTGATGTCACGGTCCTCTTTGAAAACAAAGGACAAACACAACAACCTAAGAAGCAGGTAGAGGTAGTCCATCTTCCCAGCCATGCAGGGTTAGGTTCAAGCAATGCAATAAAGTTCTCTCACAATTCCCACAATTTAATAAAGTTTTTCCGCAAGACAGAGAATGGACCAGACCCACAATTGAATAGAAAGGGAACTGAGCTACTTCTAGAATTGTCACAAGATGGAGTCAGTGTGATTCACCCCATTCCCACTAACTCTTCTAATCCCTTAATAAAGTATGGACATATCTCTATCTATCTATCTATCTATCTATCTATCTATCTATCTATCTATCTATCTATCTATCTATCATCTATCTATCTACCTATCTATCCCTATCCCAAGGTCCATTGTTATGGGATTCTCTCCTTATTGATGGAAATGAATGCCCTGCCCTGTGAAGGGTGGGACAGAGTTGGTGAGAACAGAGAGAGCTCCTACCTTCACTCATCCCCACTTTGGGATACTTCAGGCCTAGTTCTCTTTTGGGGCTCTTCAAGCACAAGCTCCTTTGGGGACTCTCCAAATTTCAAGTCTTTTTCAATTATTACAAAGCTTCATATACTTCTGCCTTTCAGTTTATAGAGGGAAGATGGAAGAGGCCAAGCCTACTTCAGGTTATTGAAGGAAAAGACTCAGGGAGGACATGAGACGAGCTAACAGTCTCTACCATGTCAGCTTAGTATACAGAGACTTTGGGGACTTTCCCCTTGGGTGAGATTCAGGGCGCTCTCTCTTGGCTGAACTGAGTTGTCTGGCTCCCAGTGGGAAAGCTTCTGCACTTTACATTGTCTGGTATGTATTTCTCCTGTGTGTACTTTCTCTGACTTGTTTTGCTGTGATTTCGATAAATGCATTTCTTTGCTGTTTGCTATGAGTGATCATCGCAGAACGAATATTTGGTAGTTGGATATGAAGCTTGGGGCTCTCCTCCCCACCAAATGACAAATCAGTCAGCAGTTAGATCAAACCTGATCATATCCCATAAAGAAACAGCATTTAAGGGAGCTGACAGATAGACATCTGGCACCCACTCTGCTCGAACTTCCCACTTACCCTTCAGACAGAAACGAAAATCTCTTGTGGAGAAAGGGGGGGGAGGGTAGAAGAGGCTAGAGATGTCTATTCTGTCTCTCTTCAAGCCACACACAATAACAGCTCTCGCCTTACACAGGCCTGTCTCAAGCTTGGTGCCTCACTGTACTTGGAGGGCTCATCCTCTCTTGCTACAAGTATATAATATATAGTAGAGATTAAGTACAAATAAATAAAAAGTTAAAAATAAGGCAGTTTGAGAGGGATGGCAGTGGTAGTTGGGGATGGGGGTATTCGACTAGGAGTGAACAAAATTCAATAGAAGGACATCATCCATTGTGGCCAGGTTGCATTGGCTAAATAAAGTTCAGTCTCATTACCCTATGCACTAATAACCTTTCCCGGCTTCACATAGCACCTTGCTTCACAATACTCTTTTGTAATATGATTATCATGTAATATTGTGTAACAGTTCTCATCTTTGTGATTTGTAGCTGTACCAGACTCTTAAGTTGGATGAGGTCAGGGACTCTTTTCTTTAAACTTTTAATTTTAAACTTAATTTTTCCAGCACCTGCATGGCAGCCTGAAAACCATCAGATCTTGATAAATGTTTGTTGAATGAATGAATGACAAATGCAATTCCAGAGGTTAGACCAGGCCTACATAACATACTGCCTTGTGGGACGCTTTGGTGGGTAGTAAGCAGCCCACAGACCGTATGTGGTTCAGGCCTGGGTTAGACCAAGACTTATCCAGAACATGAGGAGTAATTTATGAAGGGCTTGTGGGATTATATACACAGAAAGGAGAATTGGAATATTTGATGAATAGACTGAAGATATTTCCATCAGAGCAGTGATCCTGGGACTTTCCCCATTGGATTGTGACTGATAGTGAGACTCTTAGCCAAAAAACCACAGAATTTATTTTATGTCAATATTTCATAAGTTTTCCACCTCTGGTTAGTCATTTTTGATAGTGTGTGCTCAAAATTTAGTTAGTATAATGCCTTGGGGCAGCTAGCTGGAGCAGTGGTTAGATTGTCAGCCTGGAATCAGGAAAATCTGAGTTCAAATATGACCTCAGACACTTACTAGCTGTGTGACCCTGAGTAAGTCACTTACTCTTGTTTACCTCAGTTTTCTCATCTGTAAAATGAGTTGGAGAAGGAAATGACAAACCATTCCAGTGTCTTTGCCAAGAAAACCCCAAATGGGCTCATGAAGAGTTGGACACAACTGAAATGACTGAACAACAATTCTCAGAAATGTCCACGCCATAAAAAGGAGTGGAAGACATTTTAGGGATATAATGAATCATAGGATCAGAGGTCTAGACCTCAAAGGAACCTTAAGGACCATCTAGACTAACCCCCTCATTTTACAGATGAAGAAACTAAGGCCCCAGGAAGTTAAGCAACTTACCCAATGTTACAGAGGTAGTAGCTTGAGAAACAGGATCTGAATCTAGGTCCTCAGACTCCAGAGACAGAGATCTTTGGCCTTGTCCAAAAATGTGTATTTTATCCTGCATTTTAGTCCATGACTACTCTGTCAGAAAGTGGGTAGCATTCTTCATCATCAGTCCTCTGTAATCATGTTTGATCATTGTATTGGTTAGAATTCTCAAGTCTTTCAAATTTGTTCGTTTTAACATGTTATAGAATAAATCTTTCTCCTGGTTCTGCATCCGTTTATACAAGTGTTCCCAGGTTCCTTGAAACAGTCTCTTTTCTCGTTTCAGTCATAGCATGATAATATTCCATTACATATGTGTTGAGCCACAACACTTGTCATATCTTTTGACCCAGCTAATTTCATGACAAGGAGTCTATTTCCCAAATATCATCATCAGTAGAAAAAAGGGTTCAATCTGTACAAAAATATTTATATCTACCCTATTTATGATTGCAAAAAATAGAAACAACCATCAGAGAATGATGGAATAAATTATGGTTATATTATCTTTTTTTTATCAAACTGCTGATTTTCTTTTCTTATTTGTCTTCTGTAGCTCTCATTTGGCTTTAAAAATTGTTTTTTAATGTTTTCTTTAACTCTTCTAGGAATTCTTGTTGAGTTTATGTTCTCTGAGCATTTATTTCTTTGAGACTTTGCTTGTAGATGTTTTCAAGTCACTTTCCTCTTTTGTGTTTGACCCTGGAGCCTCCTTGTCACCATAATAGGTCTTTATGGTCAGGTTCTTCTTTTGTTTGTTCATTCTTCCAACCTACTTCTTGACTTTGGACATTATGTTAGTGTTGAGCTCTGTTCACTTTGTAGTGTGTGTGTGTGTGTGTGTGTGTGTGCGTGTGTGTGTGTGTGGTCTAAGCTTCTGTTCTTTTATGTCCTTCTGTTGCTTTCACAGCTCAGTCTGGACACCCACAAACTTTCAGTGCTTCCAAAGTAGTGTGATCAGGGGAGAAGTCTGTTCACTGCCCTCTTCATCTGAACTTGGCTAGTTGGGTGAGTTTGGCTTATGTATAGTTGAGGTTCATTAGACTGCCGGACTTAACCATTAAGCTGAACTGCTGGCTCCTTTTGGTCTTTGTCTCCTTGTCTTGGTTATTCCATTGTAGGCTTAAGTGCTGGGCTAAAAGTTAGAACTGAGTCTCTGCTCTGTTACTGGACTCAGAGCCACACAGCTAAGTTTATGGAACTCATTCCTTGCTACATACACAGCTGGGGACCTGCTTACTCAAAAGTGTGACCCAGTATTGGTTAATGGGTGCCAGAGGTTCTTTCTCCACTGCTAGTTCAGGAGTGCCTTGGGTTCTTTTTCTGCTCCAGTGTTTCCTGTCCTGATATTCTCTCTTGGCTTCTTTGTCATCCCTAGGCATGAGAATAGTTCCTGTCCCAACTGGCCAAGGCCCACACTCCTAGCTAACCTCCTTCTCCTTCCTCTTGGTGTCAGCTGACCTCTGTCTTCCTAAGCTGCTCTGGCCTGGAAAATTGACTCATTGTATCTTTTTTCTTGACTTTTTTGTTTGAAATTCAATCTGATGTGTTTTCTAGGTTCTTGCAGAGGAGGTGTGTTGGAGAACTAAGGAAAAAAGTACTTCCTCTTTGCCACTTGGAATCTGCCTTCAATTATGTCTGTATTAATATCATATGATGATATTATAGAATAATATACATAAAACATTCAGAGAAATATTGAAAAGACTTTGTAAAGTAAAGTAGAAACAGAATTAATTATACATACATTCTCTACATCTATTATTTATAAAAAGATATAGGGAGATCAGTAATTTTGTTGCTGGTGGGAATGCCTATCAAGGGCATATAGAAATGTTCATCCTCTTCGACCCATCCTCTTTGACACTGCCAGTATAGCACCAGTTGGTCCTTTTGGTCTTATCGCAAGTTGGTTTGCATGGCAACCAGGAACATTATGAGGGATGAAAGGACTTTTGTCACACCTTTCTGCAGTTTTGTTAAATGAAGTCCCTGGAATGATTTGAAACAATGCAGACTATTGACCAGAAATTTTCTAATCCCCAGTCATATGGGGAACTGTGATCAGGTGGTCCAAACCCAGGAAGAAGAAAAGAAAAACAGACATAAAAATGTCTAAGGGTTTCTATAGCTAGATGTCTGGACATGGGTATCTAGGGAGTTTAGTAAAGATATAAAGCTAAAGGATTGGCGGATTCCCCTCCCCCTTAGGTTACTATAGTAGATAAAGATCAATGGATGGTCCCAGAGAGAAGCAAAGGGGTCTGACAGAAAGCACTTTAGGAGAGAAAACAGAGCAGCATAGGACCCTTTTAAATCTAGAAAGCAGTTTACCATATCAATCAATCAAGAAGAATTTATTAAGCCATTGCTATGTGCCAGACACTACACTAAGTATGGGGGAGTTAAAAAAAAAAGCAAAAATAGTATCTGTCCCCAAAGGGTTTATATATAATTAAGGACCTATATATATAAATAGGTAATAAAAGTTATACACAGGGTAGATAGCAGATAATCTCAAGGGGGAAGTCTCTGGCAGCTGCCATTTGGTAATTTGTTTTGTCTGGTCTTGTTGAAGACTAAGAGTGTCAGGTGAAATTTTTGTCCCTTGCCTTATGTATTTATTTGATTATTTTAGGTGATGGTTATTAAGTTCATAATGAAAAGACTGAAACAAAATGAATGCAGGTGTTACATTTTAGAGGAAAGATGAAACACAACCAAATGAGAGCAGCCAGGATAGTGCAATGACTGGAGACTGAGTCATATGATGAGCACTAGAAAGGACTGGGTGTAGTTAGCCTGGAGAAGAGATCCAGAGAAGCTAGGAGAATTATTTTCAGGTATTTGGAGGGCTTTCATGTGGCAGAGAGAAAGAACTCATTCTGTTTGGCCCCAGAAGCAATGGGTAGAGGTGGAAGAAAGGCAGATGTAGGCTCGATGGAGAGAAACGAGGACTTTCCCAAAGTAGAGTGGACTTCCTTGGGAGGTTTAGGCTAGATGACCACTTGTGGGGAATTGGCAGATTTTGTCCAACTACAATTGAACAAGATGACTTTTGGGAGTCCTTTTGTGTCTGAGATTCTGTTGTCAGTTTGTGAACATTAAGGGCATACATAAATGGTGAGAGACGTCACCAAAAAGGATAGCATGTAGTCTGAGGAGCACTGGTGTGGGCTTTGGGGGATGAATTCTATTTATGTGAATCTCAGGTCTGATTTAAGCACTGACTTAGATGGATCTTCCCTCTGTTTTGCCTGTCTGAGAAACTGTACAGATGACCAGTCAATATGGCAGCAATAGCAACTTACGAAAAACAGTGCCTAAAATGGCCATGTCAATTTTTTTACGCACTAGGAACAGGTCTAGGTATACTCTGCCTAGTATAGGCTAGCTTCTTCTAGGTCCACTTTCTAATGAAGGTCCTTAGCAGGATATTTGAGAATTTAGGCTAGTTATAATTAGCCCTTTCATCAAAATATTTCCCTTCCTTACTTGAAGGTGCCCAAACAAGAGTTCCCTCCTTTTTGATGAATTGTATTTTCATTGTTCTTAATATGTTGGATATACCTACAGCTCAGAGCATATTAGAGGGGGAGTATGTTGTTAGGATGAGTTCTGGACTCATTCTCTCAACCCACATACACACAAACATCTGAGCTCATACTCAGATACTGCTATCCCTTTGAGGTTCTACCTGAGTGGCTGGCAATGTCTTCTAGCGCTATTGACTTGAGTTCTCAATGTTTCATCCCAGTATGAATTACTTGTGATTAGTACCTTAATATTACCTAACCTAATATAAAATAGATTTTTACAAAGGAATTTTTGTTGTTTAATCATTTTTCAATCATGTTCAACTCTTTGTTATCCCATTTGGTTTTTCTTGGCAAAGATACTGAAGTGGTTTGTTGTGTTCTTCTTCAGTTCATTTTACAGATGAGGAAACTGAGGCAAACAGGGTTAAGTGACTTGACCAGGATCACATACTAGTAGGTGTCTGAGTTCAGATTTGAACTCAAGAAGAGCAGTACTTCTGATTTTAGACCTGGCATTCTATCCATTTCACCACTTAGCTGCCCAATTATCTGTACAGATAGTTATAATTACGATAAGCTCCTTTAAGGCCAATAGCGGTGCTCTACCTGACTCCACCATGGCCCTTTCCTGCTGTAGCCAAACCTGATAAATCACTTGGATGACAATAATAAGAATAGCTAACATCTACTTAGTGCTTTAATGTTTGTAAAGATACACATGTACATATACACACGTGTGGATATGTATTCATATATACATAATAAAGTGTATAAAATGTCACTTAATCCTTACCAGTAGCTCAGTAAGGTTGGGCTGTTATTATAATTGCCAGTTTACAGATAAAGAAGTTGAGGATGAGACAGGTTAAGTGACTTGTCCAGGATCAGATAGCTAGGAAGTGTCTAAGGCAGGAGAAGAGGAGGATAAAAGGAGCTTGGGTCATCCAAAGGGGGATAAAGTTTCTCTTCTTGAGGAGGAGCTAAGGGGACCAGGGAATTTAAATTAAATTGGTGACTCATTTGCTTAGATGTCTATATGCCAGGTTGCTAGGTCCCAGGGCCTACCTGGGAGGTCTTGGCCTACCTTGGACACCGCAATGTGATGAGGCTTCCCTCTCAAATGACATTGTAATTCAGCAACTCATAAAGTTAGTTTCTGGATTAACTCATTCTTCAGGAATTCCACTTTTGAATCTTGGATTTTGTAGTGACTTCTGGGAGGAATTAAGGTAGAAAATCAGACTCTCAATTTGACCCTCCAAGTCTAACTACAGACCGGGAGACTTTGCCTTTCATGCTTAGACTTTCTAAGGGCCAACAACAACTAATTTGATCTGTAACCTTTATAATTTCATGCCAGTTCCTTGTCAAGGTGGTCAATTTAGCCCATATCACCTCCTCCCTTCAGGGATTTTTATGAGGCACAAGGCAATTCTATTAAAGGGACTAGTAGGTCAATGGTCTGTATAGTAGTTTCCATTCCATTTTTTGTGAAGTCTCATATTACGATCATTGTTTAAAAATTGGAATTATATTATAGAGTCTAAACAGAGAAGGAACACAGGCAAAAACGAGGAGGAAGAAGGATGAGGATGATGGAGAGATCTCTTATGCTTACAGGAAGTTCCTGAATCAGCAAGTCATGAGGTTTAGGAATAATAAATGTCATGAAAGGAACCCTAATAAATATTAGGCCCCCTTTTGGTCCTGCCCCGAATACCAAAACTTTTCCCAATCCTTAGTCTCCAAACCTAAAGACTAAGGATTTTCCCAGGAATGTCTATCCCTGTTTCACCAGAGGGTTCCCATCTGGCTCCTTGCCATGATACAAGTCATAGTTCAGTGGAATTTGGCTGGAATGGCTGGCCAGAAGTTGGGGCCTAGTCTGTGAGCCCCCTAACACAGCTTTCAGGAGTTATGGGAAACCATGTAAAAATTTTGTCTCTTAAAGAGTTAGGCTGCTCAGGGGAAACCAGTTAGTTGAAACATCGAGAATGAAATCAAAAGGGGAACGTTTTTGTTCATATGATCTTTTATTGATTCCACTCTGCTGACTTCTATGCAGTCCTTGGAGCCATTATGAACTTAGATGGGGTTCATCAAAGACTCAAACAAACCAGTAATATATTAAGTAATAGGTCATTTATCCTGTGTGGTTTTAGCTCATACTTGGTGCCTAAGGAAAAAGGAAAGATCATGAGGGAGTCATGGCAACAAGGAAGGGTAGGGTAGAGAGTGTTTTTTGAAACTGGCATGGAAGATACCTGGGGCAGTCAGTAAACAAATATTTATTAAGTATTTACTATAAATACTTATAATAAATACTTAAATCTGATCTTAATAGTTATGTAACCCTGGGCAAGTTGCCCAGATGACAACCATTTTTACCTCAATTTCTTCCTTTGTAAAATGAGCTGGAGCTCATAACATTTTCTTATCTCCCCCTCCCATTGTGGCACTCAACTGCTTTTAACCTTGAAGGATAACTATTTGTCAGTTGCTCCCCTCCTGCCCAATAATTTCCAACTCTTTGTGACTCCATTGGGGATTTTCTTGGCCAGATAGTCTTGGAACCTCTGTCGTGACCTCCTTGAGCTTGTGGATACACGTCTGCTGTCTATCATTATCCACAGACCCGCCATTGTGTAGTAGCACTTGTGATTGGTCCAGATGGGCTATTGGTAACTGTAAGTTACACGAATATCTTCTCTTTTCTAGGGGCTGTTGTAGATGCAATATTAGGTAGGAAAGGGTCTGCCTCCTGTATGATAAGAGATGTCCCTGGGGCTGGGATAGTCTTAAATGAATTTTCTTATACTTTAGTGGCTTTCCTTATACTGCAACATCAGATTGAGGCAGTGTAGAGTAGTGGATAGGGCACCAAACTTGGATTCAAGAAGATCTGGGATCAAATATCACCTTAGACACTAACTGCTTGCTTCTAGGCAGGCTATTTGACCCCTGCCAATCTCAGCTTCCTTAACTGTAAAACAAGGTGTTGGACTCAACAGCTTCTAACGTCCCTTGCAGCTCTACGTCTTCTATTTTAGGAACCTCTAAGTCAGTCTTTCTGCAGCTAGTGAGTAGGCTTCTCTCTTCTGAGTCTCCTTGGTGACTCTCTCCTTTCCTGCTCACCAAAATCAAAAGATGATGTTGAGGTATTGACTCTGTGAAGCCCTGACTATTCTCTGAAACTATACTGTAGATTCACAAGTTGCCCAAT
Organism: Notamacropus eugenii; assembly: GCF_028372415.1. Lineage (NCBI taxonomy): Eukaryota > Metazoa > Chordata > Mammalia > Diprotodontia > Macropodidae > Notamacropus > Notamacropus eugenii. The sequence goes on along the minus strand of NC_092876.1, from coordinate 198,603,987 downwards.
CTTCCAATAAATGGGCAGAGGATGGAATGGTTTATAATTCTTTTAGCCTGTCCTTTCTGTCATTACCACCACCTAGTGAGGGGTGTTGTGATTAATAAGACCCTCCCTTGTTAGGGAGGATTAACAATTTTTCAGTCAGGCCTTTGACCCTCCCGTTGGTTCTCAGCCAAGGCACCATCTTCATGGACACCTGATTTTCTGTCTCCCATGCAGTGGGGATGCTGTGGTTAGCCTGTCTCTTGTAGGGGAGGGGAACTATTCCTCAGTAAACTCTCTTAGGAAACAGTAGTAAGACTTGGTAGTTGATGACATTAAATGCTTCTCCTCAGTTGGGTTATTCACAGAAGAGAGTCTTACTAGGCTAAGATTATATTTGCTCTTTAAAATATTCTTTTGAATTCCTATCTCCTCTCCTTTGACTTTTGAAGTGAATTCCATTAATCTTTCAGTCTCACAGAGGGCCAGGTATAGTACCTGGCACGTACTAATAAATGTTTGTTATATTGAATTAAATTTTAAATGTCTCATCACTTAGGGGCAGCTTTGAAAAATGCAATCTTTATTAAACTTATCATTAGAAACTCGTCTTTATTCTTAGTTCTTGGCTCCTATCATACTCCTGTTTTGGGCAAATATCCCCAAGGCTTTATTTCCTCAAATTGAAAAAGAATTAGGTGAACCCCAGATAAAGGAACTGTTGGATTCTGAAAGTGGTTTTTTGCCTTATCTTGCCTGACTCTAGGCCTTCATATCACTTCTGGGACTTGTCTAGACAGTTTTGTGGGTATTCCCTTTTTTTCAGGCATCCCCTTATGTGATTTCTTTCTCTAGAGCCTTATACATCCAAAGTTTTCTCTCTCTCTCTGTCTGTCTTTCTCTCTCCCTTTTTGTTTCTCTGTCTCCCCTCCCTTTCTCTCTTTCCTTTTTTCTCTTTCTTTCTATTTTTTTCTCTGTCTCTGTCTCTGATTTTCTCCCTCATGCAAATGACAAGGGCTTAGCTGGTGACCTTTGTCCCATGCCCTCCCACCAACAAAAACTCTCTTTTATTAAAAAATGAGAAGTTTAGACTGCCCCCTCAGGTCCTTTTTAGCTGTAAGACTATGAATCTGAAAGCTCCATGCTGGTTTTTAAAAATCTAGCTTCCATTCCATTTCCTTATTTCTTTCAGCCTCCATTTCCCTCACTTCTTTCAAGTTATATCTACCTAGAATCTTGTTGAGCCCCTCAAACTATGTATGTAGTTAGAATATAGGGTCCTTGAAGGTAGGAACTGCTTCACTCCATCCTATTCTGTTGCTAGCACCACTTTCCTCTTAGCCATAAAGGTTCAAAGCCTCTCTTTGTCTTGTCCTTTTTTTTTTCAGTCCCATCCCACCCACAGTATCCCATTAGTTGCCAGGGCCTCCTATTCTGCCTTCTCAAGTCGTCTCCAATTTGCCCCTCATCTTCACTCACACAGCCAAGTTCAGGCCCTTATTACTTTGGGCTTGGATTACAGTAATGGCCTCCTGATCGGGTCTCCCTCTGTGCTCTCTCTTTCCTCACCAACCCATTCTTTATACAGCTGTCAAAAATAATCTTGCTATTACACACGTGTGGTCATTATCCCTTTCCTCAGAAACTCAGTGACTTCTCTGTAGCCAGGGGATGAAATATAAACTCCTTGGCCTGCCATGAAGTCCCTTCCCAGTCTGACTCCAACCGACCTTTTCTGATTTATTTCCTTTCCCTGAACTCCAAGTTCCAATCACACTGGACCATTGATCTTGTCCTGCTTGCCTCTGTGTGTTTGCTCACTTTGAATGCATTCCTTCTAAAAATCTGCTTATCAAAAATCTTTTCCTGACTTAAAGTTCAGTTCAGCAGCCACCTTCCCCACAAAACCCTCATTAATCCCCTAAGTTGAAAATGATCCTTCCCTCCTCAAATTTCTCATAACTTTTTGTCTAGAGTTTTCCTTTGGCCTTATTATGTTTTGTAGTACTTATGTCATTATTTCTTTCATTTTTTGTCTTTGTACTCACAGTACAGAGGAGAGATATTTAATAAATGTTACTAATTGGAGTACATATCATTCACACTATCAGGGTGTAAGCTCCTTAAAGGCAGGCCTGTTTAATTTTTGTATTCCCAGCCCCTAATATAGAGCTTTCAATTCAATTTAATTCTGTTCAATAAACATTTGTTAAGCTTCTACTGTGCGTATAGTACTGTAAATGCAAAGACAAAAATACCCAAACAATTCCTGTCCTCAAGGAGCCTACATTCCATTACTGTTGTTTAATTGTGTCCTTTAGGACTATAGCATATCAGTACTATCTATGGTGTTTTCTTGGCAAAGATTCCAGAGTGGTTTACCATTTTCTTCTCTAGTGGATTTAGTCAAACAGAAGTTAAGTGACTGGGTCACATATCTAGTATCTGAAGTGGATTTGAACTCGGGTCTTTCTGACTCCAGGCCTAGCCCTCTATCTACTACTCTATCCTACCTAGCCACCTACATTCCACTGAGGGGGTGTGGTGGGGAATATGAATTACTCAGTTAAATAAAAAAGTAATATTAAGTGAGAAAGCAGAAACAGCTTGGGAGATTAGGAAAATCTTTGTATAGGAAATGACACCTGAACTGAGCCCTGAAGGAAGTTTGGCCATAGTAAATATTAGTTAATAACTATTAGTTAACAGTAATTAATAATAGTAAAAATAGTCATTACTAATGGTAATAGTAACTATTAGTATAACTTAGAGTAACTACTTGTTACTCAAAGTATTTATTAAATTCTATTAACCTTTGCATCTGACATGATGCTTTGTTTTCCATGTAGTTGGCACTCAATAAATGTTGTATTGAATTGGTTTGTGATATCTGGTCACTTACTGGGCAGGTTTGAAAAAAGCACAGGGAATTCCTTCTATTTGACTAGATATGCTGCCACGCTGAACCCCCTCCCCATTTTGGAAATATGTATCTGCCTTGAAAATGAGAAACGATCACCATGGTGACTGGTTTTCTTAAGATTCAACCCAGTGTTCTAGCCTGTCATGATTTTTCTTATCTTGACTTTATAATCCAACATGTTTTCTCTGTTTCCCCGCTTTGTGTCATTTGTATCATCTGCTCAGCATGTCAGCTATACGTTTATTTAAGTCTTTGATAAAAGTGCTAACCACTAATGGGCCCAGCCCAGATCCCAGGGGCACTCTACTAGAGTGCTCTTTCTAAATTGACATTGACCCATTAATGACTACTCTTTGAGTATGTCCATTCAACTGGTTCTAAATCATCTTAGCCATTGTTTCCTGGCCTTCTTCTTTCCATCTGGTCCACAAAAGAAGGGCATGACAGGCTTTATTATATGACTTGCTGAAATATAGCTACTCTCTTTAGATTATTTCTACTTCATCTACCAGCCTAGTAACCCTGGTGATCTTGTCAAAAAAAAATGCTAGCTTTTGGGGGGTTAGCCTGACATGACTTGTTCTTGTTGAAGCCATGCTGATTCTCTGTGATTACTGTTTCCTTTTCTACACGATCAGTTACCATCCCTTTTAAGAAAATGTTCTTGACTTTTTATAGGAAATCAAAATAAAGATCTTGGCACATAAATGGTTTACAAATTCTACTCTTTTCATTTTTAGAAAAAATCAGGGACACTTGCCCTTCCTGGGGCACATCTCCATTTTTTCCATGATAATTTAAAAATCATTGACACCGGCTCAGATTTCACTCTTGTAAGAGCTTTTTATAACCTATGGCGTAGGTAATCTGAGTCTGGAAATTTGAACTCATCAAAGGTATCTAAGTCCTCTCTATATTCCTACTTATCTTTCACTTTATTTCCCCATTTTCTGTTTTAGTTCTACCCTTTCCAGTCCAAAGACCATTCTCTTAGGAAGAGAAATTTATTTTTTTCCCCACTAGCTAGATGCACTTTTTTGTTTGTTACTGTTATTCCCCCCCCCCCCCCCCCCAGTTTAAAGCTCATTTAAAGCTTCTATGTGCCCATTACTGCTTAAAGGACTGACATTTACAGTCACCCTCCATTACTTGTCCTAACCTCCATTTATTGTATATATCTTTTTTGTAAAATCTATATCGATTGATGAAGTTCTTTGAGCATCTGGAGCATTGTCTTTACACAATTTTCCTGTTTCCCATTTGTGGGAATTGCTTTTCATTATCCAGAACTTAATTCTTTCGAGTTTCTTATCCCTTGTAGTCTAACTTTCCCCTATAGAACTTTAATACAAAGAATCCTACCTATCCTTTATCTGAATCCTTTGAAAGCTACTTATCAGAAAGTTAAGGTGTGTGTTAGACTGTTTCCAGTTTTCCTCTCCTTTGTTGTTGTAAATCCTAAGATGACATAGTCATTTCCCTGAAAGATTCCCATCATTTCTATTTCACCAGTCAGCTCCACCTTGATAGTGGGAACTGAGTCTAGACGAACATGATTCCTTCACTTTGATAAGGATGAACTTTTCATGAAAAGAAGCCAAGATGTTTTTAGTTGTTCAGCTTTGGGCACAGAGCAATCCAATTGTTGTCCAGATAACTGAATTCACCTCCATCACTACTACAGCATGTTTCTATTTCCTGAACCCCATTTGTGCCACATGGTCTGTAATACACTCTGAGGACGACATTATTTCTTTGTCTAACTTCATTGACTTTCACCTAACTCTTCTCCATCATGCTTCATCCCACCCCTTTTATTCTTGCCTTTCTTACATGCAAATATTTTCAATTTCCCTTAGAGTAAAGTTAGTCATTATACCTTCTACTTCCGACTTCATGTATCTGGCTTTTACAGATGCCTGGTGGCTGGCTGTGATTCCTTGTAAATACTATGCTGCACATCTCTTGGTTATATGGCTCTCTGTGTGCCTAGAAAATGCTCTGGACTTGGTCAGCTCCTAAGTTGAACTTCCAACCCCTACCACATAAAGTTGTCAAGGCCTCTACACATAGTGTATGGCTGTATGCATTCGAGCTTAATACGTATAACATGGTCATATTTATTGGCTTTTTGTGGCCTGGGGCACATTGAATCCACATCTCTGGCTTCAGTTACAGAGGTGGAAGGGGGATGAGCTCAGCTGTATGTAAGAAAATACCTTATGGGCCTTTTTTATTTGCACACAGTGAGTTATATAACCACCAACTCCAATAACAACATGAGGAGCTGAGGGAGAACTGGGAGATTTTTCCTTCTATCCCATCTATTCTCTCTGTCCAATATGAGCAAAAGTTATTCTTGGCAGAGACTTTGAAATTTGCTCAAATGATGATGATCTTTCCAGAGGCCATTATCAGGAGGAAAATGTGCAATCATTTGTTTGACTTAAAATTAAACTGGCATGTTTCACTGTCTCATCTAATGGCTGCATACTCCAGCCCAGAGATGAGAAAGGATTATTGGTAAGGGACTCACAGGAGCACACACAGTTCCAAGGCCTTTCTGTTCCAGAAGTTGGTACATCACTGATTCATACACAACTACTTTAGTACCATCATCAGCATCATATTTGTGAAGTTATCAGGCTAGCTTCTTTACCAAGCAAATGGAAAAAGTCTTTGCTCTTGAGAAGCCTACAATTTAAGCAGCCTCTGACTATGTTGACTTGAAGAGGTGGAGAAAAGAACAGAAATTTGGAGACTCAAAGAACAACTGAAAAAAAAATCAGAGCAAAACCAGGTTAGGTTTTTGTTGTAGTTGTTGTCTCACAAGCTTTATTTATTTATTTTTTTAAGAAAAATGGAGAATTTTTTAATTAAGATTTTTCTTAGAATAAGGAATGCAGTGTTTAAGAAAAGATACTCATGTATTTCTGCATAGTCTTTACCCTTCCAGGATGAATTTTGAAAGTATTTGCACATGTAATAGAGCAATTTGTATTTAAAACTGGTATTATTAGATCTTTACAATATGTATGCATTGAGCACAAGCATTGAGCACAAGCAGTATAATAGCATTATGAAATGAAAAAGCCCTGGTGCATTTCTCCAACTAGTGCTGCCATTTTCATAAGAAGGGATGCACATATTTTTGGAAGTCATATCCTACAATGAAATATCTTTTTTTTCACAATGAACTAAAATGTGGAGGATATAAGATCTCATTGTATTTATTGTTTGTTGATTATGAAAAAGCATTGATTATAGTAGAACAAAATGCCACTTGACAGACTTCCTTATGACAAGGTATCTACCCTCCATTTATCAAGATCATTCAGTTTTCCTTTGAAGAGATGATAACAGAATCCAACACATTATATTGCATTTTGTTGACATTTGCGTATTTTTGTAATTGTTATGAACAGGCTTAGATAGAAGTCTCATGTGCATGCACACACATATAATGAATACTTTCTTCAAAAAGATAATCAGGCAGCCCTAAACATGGTATATAATGAATAACATCACCCTCCAAATGAAATTGAATATATTCTGACAGAAAATGAATGGTTACAAATATAGGAGTCATTTCCAAATCAGCAGTCTGTGAAGAGTCAGACCATTGACTTGTTAGAGAAAAATACAAAATCAATACCAAATTAGAAGAATAAAAATGTGAAGAGATGGCGTATGATTGAGACAATTTTAGTTTGACCTACTTAAGCTGAAAAATGGGACATAGTTAAGAGAAAATCAGGGTCAGTTTGTCATGATAGAAGAAATATGTTGGACTTAGTGTCAGAATATCTGGATACAAATTGTGTCTCTATTCCTAACCACCTGTGTGACCATGGACAAGTCATTTCTCCTGAAACTTAATTTCTTCATCAGTAAAATGAAGGCATTGAACTAGATAACCTTCAAGGGATGTTCTAGCTCTAAATGCATGAACCTGAAATCCAGGGTTTTTTTTTTTTTTTTATCATTATTACTATTTTCTTAGGAAAGTCCCTCAAATACTGAAATGAATGTTTCATCCCTTCATTGTGAGTATTCCCTCCAAGGATTCAGATTATAGTTCATCCATATTTACCTATTCTGTGCTCTTCTTGTCCATGTTCTCACATAAGTTTGCCAGATATGGTTCACCCAATATGTTGAACAACTCCTTCATTTCATTTTAACATCATGGACATCTTGGGCATAAGGCACACAGGCTATCCATTCATTATCCTTCATTCTTGTAAGGGACCATTCCATTTTATTTTGTTTATATGTTTCTTTGATGGTATTCTTTACTTCTCCCTTAAAATTCCTTGTTTGTGCTGTGTGGGGGTAACTCTCCATGCTCCTCTGCATTGGCTTTTGGATTATCCTTAAGTTAGAATCTTTGGAGTCTGTGGTGTTTTGTGAAATGCAGTCATACAACAAAATCAAAAGACTGCCGTGTTTAAAAGATGGATCATTGTTTCAGGATGAAAAGAAAGTTGGTGTCATGGAAAGAATTTTTAGTTTCCCAAAAGCAACCCAGCTCACTCTTTTCTTCTTGTGCAATTCTGGGCTCAACTCATTCCCCATTTGCAATTCATGTCCAAGATACATATGCTGATAGGTGAGCTTGGTAGTTTGTCCATTCCTTTACATATGATAGGCTGTACAATAGATGTTCTTCCTCCCGCAGTTCCCCCTCTCCCCCAGCTCCAGTCCCCATCTCATGGATAGTCAGATGAAAGTGAATAATTAAAGGTCTCATCTTTGTAATATTATGTGACTTGATGCAGTTAGCACATATCATTTACAAATAGAGACATTTAAAAGACTTCACCATCTATAAATAATCCCTCTTTTGTTGTCCTTCATGACCCAATTTCTCTTCTTTCCAAGTCAGTCAAATATTTGCTGGGTAAGCGGTTTATTAAACTCTTCTGATCTTTTTTTGTACAAGAATCATTTATTCAGCACCCATTTTCCCTCATTTAAGCAGGTCACTTTGGAGTTGTTTTAATTGCATTCCATATATTTTTCTTATTTCAGTTATTCTACTCAATTTTGAAATGCCTATTATTGGACTGATCTGTCTTGATAGATGAGTGAGTGCAAAATCATTCAGCTCACTGTATCTATTTGGCTTTAGAGTAAATGATACTTCACATCCCATCTAGACATTCAACTAAGGCATCTTGCCATTTTCACTGACACTGTGCACTTAACCCCTAGCCCTACCTCCTTCCTGCTTTCCTCTTCTTACTCTGTAATCAAATCAATACTCCCATTACTGTGATGTTCCAGACTAAAACTTCCTTCCCTAACAATCACTCCCCCATACTTTTTGTCTTTCTCTATTTAAATGTAAGCTCTGTGAGGGCATGAACTGAATCACTTGTGATTTTTATATTCCCAACCCTTCTTTAGCAACTCCCTGGCATAGAATAAAGGCTTAGCAAATGCTTTAAAATCAATTAATTCATTTTATTCATTTATTCTCTCTTCTAGCTTTATATTAATTTTTATTTTTAACAAGTCAGTCTAACAGCATAGATAGTTGATTCAGGGATGACTCTCACATTAGTAACTAGTCATGGTCTGTTAAATGTGATCAGTTTAGTTTTTTTGTGATTTTTTTCAACGTTTGCCATGCCCAGAACATTTGATTTCTTTTTTCAAAAAAAGAATACATAATGTATACATTTAATCTCTGAATAGCATTAAAATCTTTGTCCTCTTTCATTCCTTCTCTTAAACCATATTTCCTAATCTATTTTTTTTTTTTTACTGTCCTTACCTACTTCTAGTTTTGCACTGAAGTGACCGAGTATCAAGTTACATATATGATTTAACTGGGAGAGTCTTTCCAAGTTTTTCATAACATTTCTTTACCTTTTTCATTCCCTGCAACAGATGTTGGTACATAAGCTGTAAATATTTTCACAGTGGTCTTTTTTAGTAAGTACTTATCATGAATACTATAATATAAAATAATGAAGTATATAGCATAAAGCATTGTTTCTTTTTGCCTTTGGACACATGATAAAGCCAACTTTACCAATTCCTTTATTAATATCATCAAGGAAAACCTGTGAATCATCTCTCCATTTAGCTATGATGTCCTTCTATGTTATGCTTTCTTTAATAATGAGGATACACACATTGCTACAATTCTTATCTTCTGGTAGTATCTACTCATTGGTAATTGAATGAGAATTTCACATTTAGATGTCGTGCTTTATCCTTCATTCTGGAAGAGGACCATGACATCAGGAAGATGATACCATGATTTGCAAGTGAATTGGTTTTAAATGGGGAGGACTGTGCAAAGTCACCAGCCTCACTTTGCATTTAGAGTGTAAGAAGTTAAGAATATTTATAGATAGTCTAAAAATTTATTTGTAGCATCTCTGGTACCTTTTCTACCACTCAACTTTAAAGAATTTTAACTGAGGTAAACAAATCTTCACAGTGAGAAGGCTAAAAGAACCTAGAAACTGCCTTAACCAGCAAATACTCATTTTCCTGACAACCCCATCTTCACCCCATACACATATATGGCAGTTGAGGAAAATATTTTTAAAATATAGACTTATTTTTAAAATTTTATGGAGAAAAATATTGACAGAGTATGAACACTATCATCTCATAAAAATAAGAGGCAGTGAAGAGGAAAATAGTTTTATAAAAAGCTTGGGAAGATCCAGTTAACCCATAGGATAAAAGTGAAAAGTGAAAAGGAAGGCAAGATGGCAACCAAAAAAAAAAAACTGTCAAAATTTCAATAATGAACCATTTCCTCCATCAATGGGGGTGGAGCCCTTCTTTAACATCAAAGTACTGGATGTGCTGAAAGTAGGAATATGGAAGAGGAAGTAGAAATGGTACTGAAGAAAACAGCAGTGAGAATAGCATCAGGGGTAGACCAGCTGCAGATAAGGTCCATGATTGAGGAGGCACAATTTTGAAGGTATTGATTTGAAAGTGAGGAGGATTTGGTATCCTCCTGTCTTAAGATGTCTGAAAGAAAAGAGGATAGCAAACTTAGGAGGAACATTACTGAACCCATGGTGTCAAAAAAAGGCAAAAGAGAGAATATCAATAAATACCTACCTATGTGCTGCCTTTCCTATCTTTAGAAAATCTTTATGACAATAGTCTATGTACCTATTTAGAATATTCCTAAAGAATGTATTGGAAGGGAAGTGGAGGCTTTTCCAAATTATATTCCATAGCAGACTACAACTTTACAGTTTCATCAATGACTATAAGGCATAGAGATTATAAGTTCTCACTGAGCCAATTGTTTATACACTATACAAAAAGCAAGGCAAAACAAAACAAAAAAAGGGAATTTGGTCCAAAATGCAACCTTTAAAGGCTCTCTTCCAACAAGGTATCTACCATGCAGATGTCAAAATAATCTGAAAACTCTGGAAGCATGTAATAACAGAGATAACTTTGTTTGATACCCTTCTGATTATAAATCTCAACAAAGGTATAAAAGAGGGATATATTTGCTTTCTACCAGGGTTTGCCCCTGTCGTGGGTGATGTCTAGCTGAGCATCCACATGGAAAAGGGATTCCTATAGATGGTGATGTCCTCCACATGCTACTGATTGTAGATGACATTGTGCTGAAAGCAAAAAGCCCTAGAGCAAAGCACCACTTCCTGAATAAGTTGTAATTCCTAAAAGACAAAAATAAAAGCCCCACAAAAAATCACCGCCACCATCCCTACCAAATCTTCTGCCCAACCATCCACTCTGACAAATGCCTTTTTTTCTGGATTACGATAATGTGTTTGAATGGATAGCCTATCAAACTGATCTGCTAGAGCATATAGCATAGACAGGTACTGTAGGTGGACAGTGAGTTGGGTCCAGAATTAAAAATGAAAATGGGCTTGCTTGCCTCTGGGAAATAGTGGAGTGCTTTTAGTTAGTCAATAAGCATTTATTAAGCATTTGCTATGTTCCAGCCATTGTGCTAAGTGGCTCTCTCAGGTCTCTTGGCCAATTATCCTCCTATCTCCAACTGCTTATTAAACATCCCATACTGAATGTCCCATAGACAGTTTAAACTCATCATGTCCAAAATGGACTGAAATAAGGAGATCCTTTTTTTTTCCTTAATAGTGTATATTTTTTCAATTATATGTGAAGATAGTTTTCAGTATTTGTTTTTGTAAAATTTTTCTCCCTCTCTTCTTCCCTTTTCTCCTCCCCAAGATGGCAAGCAATCTGATATAAGCTATACATGTACAATCATATTAAACATATTTCTACATTAGTCATGTTGTGAAAGAAGGGTCAGAACAAAAGGAAAAAACCATGAGAAAGAAAAAAAGAGAAAAAATAGTATACTTTGATCTGCATTCTGACTCCATGGTGCTTTCTTTGGATGTGGGTAGCATTTTCTATCATGAGCCTTTTGTAGTTGTCTTAGATCATTATATTGCTGAGAGGAGCTAATTTTATCAAAGTTGATCATCACACAATGTTGCAGTTACTATATACAATGTTCTTCTGGTTCTGTTCACTTCACTCAGTATCAGTTCAAGTAAGTCTTTCCAGGTTTTTCTGAAATCTGCCTTCTAATCATTTCTTATAGCACAATAGTATTCCATTACCTTCATACACCACAACTTGTTCAGCCATTCCCCAACTGATGGGCATCCCTTCAATTTCCAATTCTTGGCTATCCCAAAAAGAGCTGCTATAAATAATTTTGTATGTGTAGGTCTTTCCCCATTTTTTATGATCTCTTTCAGGTACATACCTAGTAGTGATATTGCTGGATCAAAGGGTATGCACAGTTTGATTGCCCTTTGGGCATAGTTCCAAATTGCCCTACGGAATGGTTGGAGCAGTTCACAACTTCACATTAGTGTCCCAATTTTCTCATCTTCTCTCCAACATTTATCATCTTCCTTTTCTGTCACATTGGCCAGTCTGATAGGTGTAAGTGGTACCTCAGAGTTGTTTTAATTTGTATTTTTCTAACCAATAGTGATTTAGAGCATTTTTTCTTATAACTATAGATAGCTTTAATTTCTTCATCTGAAAACTGCCTGTTCACATCCTTTGACCATTTATCAGTTGGGGAATGACTTGAATTCTTATAAATTTGACTCAGTTCTCTATATATTTTAGAAATGAGGACTTTATCAGAGACACTGGCTATAAAACTTGTTCCCCAGCTTTCTGATTTCTTTCTAATCTTGGTTGCACTGGCTTTGTTTGTGCAAAACCTATTTAATTATTGTAATTAAAATGATGTTTTGCATTTGGTCTCTTATTTGGTCATAAATGGTATAAGGATATACTTGAGGCAGGGAGACTGACTAGTAAACTATTGTAACAATTCAGGCATGAGGTAAAGGATTACATTAGGGTAGTGGCAGAGGAGAGGAGGGAGCTTATATGAAAGATGCTGTAAAAGGTAAAATTGACAGACAATTTTATTGGCAATATATTGGAGATGGGGGTGAGAAAGAGCGAGAAGTCTAGGATGACACCTGGGTTTCAAGCCTGATAATGCCCTTAACTATAAAAGGAAAGTAAAAAGAAGAAGGGAGAGTTTTTGAGGAAAAGATAATGAGTTCCATTTTGGACATGTTGAGTTTAAGCTGTCTATGGGACATTGAGTTTGAGATGTTTAATAAGCAGTTGGAGATGGGAGGATAATTGGCCAACAGACTTGAGAGAAGAGAACAGAGTAGATTTAATGATCTCAAGCTTTCCTCTGGTATAAAGGTTCATCTTTTTCACATCAGTATTCTTCTGATGATGTTCTGATGAGTCATGGAATACCATATATAGTTTCTGAAGAGCTAGAGTTTTGGGTCCTCCAAAGGAAAAGAAAGAAACACATTGTTAGGGGTAGTAGTGAGGAGGCTGAAGTATACCATAAAGCAGCTAGCTGGCTCCCTGGATAGAATGTTAGATCTGGAGTCAGGAAGGTGTGAGTTCAAATCTGCTCTTAGAGACTTACTAGCTATATAACCCTCAGTATGTTACTTAACCTCTGTCTGCCTCAACTAAAACTAAAAACTATCTACCTTCAACTAAAAAATGGGGAGAATTATAGTACCTGCCTCCTGGGGTCCTTATGAAGATCAAATGAGACAATATTTGTAAAGTGCTTTGTAAACTTTATGGCATGCTAGCTATCATCCTCCTCCTCATTATATCATCCAATAAAGAATTAAACCAATGAAATAGCCTAAAAAGGATATCATCAGATACATGTATGACTATTAAAGGAGATCAGTCATGTGGCAAGGTCAAGGATAATGAATGGATTACCAGTGTTCAGTATTGGTATCTGTGTATTTAATGCCATGAGATCTAGAGAAAGACTCTATCTAGCATGTTGGCTGAAACTGTTGAGGAGGTTTTATGAGAGAACATGAACCAGAGTCACAAAGGATGAAAAGGCAGGGAGGAGTTCTGATCTAGAACAGGGGTTGGCAAACTATGGTCTAAGGGCTATGTATATACTGCCACCTATTTTTGTATGGCCCCTAAGCTAAAAATTCTTTTAAAATATAACTATTTAAAAACATAAAAAATCATTCTTAGCTGGATTTGGCCCTTGGGCCATAATTTTCTGACCCCTCATCAAGACCCTCAGGAGTTAAGTGTCCATATCACTGATGTCACAGATTCATTGAATTATTGAAGTGTCTGCAATTTGTAATTAAATTCTTATTAGTTTAATCATGAATATCAAAAGAGGTAACAGAAGATTGGAACCCAATCTTTAAAATTAATCTATAACTTGATGTGATTCTCAAGCAAAATTCTAAAATAGTTGACTAAACAAATGGTTTGAGTATTTTGAGAGGACATAGTTTATCCCTAGAAGCTTTTGTGGATTTGTGAAAATCATGAAAAGCTAATACAAATACATGTTTGATAGGATTCCTTGACTAGTGAATCAGAGGAATGTCATACACATAGAATAGTTTGATTTCTGCAAGACATTTGCCAAAGTATCTCATATTATACTCATGGAAAAAATGGACAACTGTGTTCTTGATGATGGCTATAGTTAGGTAGATTCATAACCGGTGTAACAACTTTTAATATCCTTCAAATATCAGTTTTTCTTTTACCCATGGCTTCATGATTTCGAGAAAGTTTGGGTCTCTTAAAAGATGTTTAGAATAATAATTTCAAACTCAAGTAGAAATGGATCCCTTCAGGCCACATGTTGACTAATAAAGCTGCAACTCAACATTATCTCTGTAGTACGTTTATTTATTTTGTTTAACATTTCCATATTACATGCTAATTTGGTTTGGTTTTATTCAGAAGTGTTTTGCAGGTAGGTTTGCTTGAGTTTGACACCTCTGATCTAGTGGACGCTACAACCTATGAATAAACACAAAGGTGATAGCATTTTGTTTCTGAATTATAAACATAGAGTCATATTCCCAAGAGAAAGCAACATCTTTTTCTAGTAACAGATGACAGTGTAATAGACTTTGATAAAAATCAAGGGAACTAGGAGAAGGAAGGAAGGGAAAAGAGCCTAGGAAGCTGGGTAAAGATATAGCAGAAAGATTCCTGTGACCATACATGAGGAGACTTGGGTTCTGGCCGCAGCTCTGCCACTAACCAGCTTTATGAACTCACACAGATCATCTAAATTTTCTGAACTTCAGTTCCCTCATTTATAGAGTGTGTCAGTTGAGCTTTAAGGTTCCTTTCAGCTCTATATTTCTCTGGTGGTATGAATGGTAGTAGTGATAAGGTAACAAAGTCAAACTCATGAAAGTCAATGTACAGAGGCAGCCTGGCGTAGGTAACAGAAAACTAGACTGGGATTAAGATGACCTGGATTTATGTTCTCCCATTTACTCTGTAACCTTGAGCAAGGCACTTTTAGATGAGCCTCAATTTCTTTATCTGCAACATGAGAGGTTTAGAGTAAATAAACTCTATCAGTTCCAGTTCCAACATTCTATATCATATGATGGTCATGTTCTGAAACTGGGTTTGACATGATCACAATTTGGTGAGCAAAGCTTCAGGAAAAACATAGGTACTGGAGAGAAAGCGGGGTGGCCCACCTTCACAAAGTATATTTGTTCTTTCCTAAAGTGAATCAAAACACAGTGCCTCCAAGGATGGGATGATAAAATTTCAGATTTTCAAGTGATCTGATAAGTCATGTAGGTCAACTCATTCCTGAATGAAGATTCCCTCTACAACATACCTGCCCATTAATTATCCAGATAAACAATCATCTGTGTTTGAAGACAAGCAGCCTTCCTCTCTTGTGTAGTTCTAAAGGGTAGGAAGTATTTCTTTAAATCAAGGCTACTTCTTCTTTGTAGCTTACTCCCATTGCACTAGCTCTCTCACATCAAAAAGAACTGCCTTTTCCCCTCTTCCATATGACAGCCCTTGAACTACTTGAAGACAACTGACATTATATCTTATGATATGTCTAGTCTATATGAGGACAGAACACAAATAGGACTCTCATCTTCCTAATCCTGGACACAATATCTTTCTTAATGGAGTCCAAGACTGAATTAATTGAGAGCAAGTAACACGAAGAGGCCTAAGTTGTGGTGGTTGTTTTTTCAGGCTATGAGTCAGATATTAATGTCTGGGTGATTAGTGTTTCACTTTTCCATTTTGGGGTCAGTTCAAGTAAGAATTTTAGATCCCTACCCTAGAAAGATTTGCTCTTCTTTCCAGAAAGTAGTCTTTGGAAGTCAGTTCTTAGGGAGAGTTATTTTGCCCCACTTTCTAGAAGGGGAGAGTATGTTCATGTGTGCATTGAATTTTTAACTACTCTCTGCTGTTAACTGTGTCTTTCACCCCCAAGATGATTGCATAATGGTGGTGTAGTGTTCTCTTCCTGAATATCAAGTTTGGAGAATACTGTGGGATCCTGATGAATGAAAAGTGCCGGATAAATGTAAGTCATTATAATAGATTTGGCAGGGGCAACTCAGAGCAATTTGATGCTCTGAGTGGAACAATAGTATGATCTTTGGAAAGATTTCCCACCCAAGTCTGAGCCCCTATGAGCTGAATGCCAGAGATAAGAGGATTCCCCTAGGAAGCTTCAGCAGTAAGTAGTTGTTACCTATTGGGAAAGTTTTATTTTAAAAACAAAAATGTAACATGACTGATCGTTGTGGGTGTAATCTGTACCCCCAAAATGGGTCTAGTTTTTGAGAACTCCTGTCATTTCACATTGTCTCAATCTGTAAAATTGCTACCAGTCACTGAAATGCACAAACCAGAAAAACAAGAATAAAATCTTCTGTGAACAATTCAAAGCCTAATTGCCAGGGATTGTAATATCCATTGTTTAGGATTATATGTTAATTCTTGTCATTTAAAATTAAACACATCATGAGATAAGTGGCAGGTAAGGGATTTGCCAAATAGACATGCCAGGAATTAGAGAAATGTCTTTTTCTTATATAGCAAAACTTAAGCAACCATCTCTACATCAGTGCTTCCAAGTAGATTTATGCTCCTTAATTATCTTGCATCTTTCCTGGCCTTAATACGTGTTGAATTGAGGTCACATAGGACAGAAGAAAGAAAAGAAGAAAGAGAAATGTTTTGATTTTCAGAGAGACAGAGAGAGAGAGAGAAAGAGAGAGAGAGAGAGAGAGAGAGAGAGAGAGAGAGAGAGAGAGAGAGAGAGAGAGAGAGAGAGAGAGAGAGAATGAGAGAGAATGGAGTAGTTTAAAATCTCTTAAACTGCAGGCTAGTGAACTTGATTTTCATGTTGTTAAAAGGATGGTTAGCTTACATCTAAAACAGAAGCAGTGATCACAAAGACCCAGTCTGATTCCATCAAGAATAGTCTGTTTCTGGTCAACCAACTCCCTTTTCTTTTTTTTTTGACAGGGTTATTAGACTAGTATGACAGCAAAAAGCTGTAGTTATAGTTTACTGATATTCTACTGCAAGGCTTCTTAAACTTTTTCCACTTGAGACCCCAGTTCTGCAGCGTTCATTGGCTTTGTGTGGCCTGAGGGCACACAGTGCAAAGGGTGCATGCTTTGTGTTCAGAACTAAGGCTGCAGTGAAGTTGTTTGATGCAACATGGGCAAGGGCTGCCAGAAACACTTTGGATTCATTAGGAGTTTGATTTTGAATTAATTTCTGGTCATTGTTCATTCAGAAACCTTTTACTGTTGCCAAACTTTTTACAAACTCATATGGGGTCATGACCCACAGTTTAAGAAATTCTGTATAATCTAGTGAGACATTTCACAAAGTTTCTTATGTTGTCTTTTGTGGAAGACATGGAGCAATGTGGGCTAGAGAGTGGTACCATTAGATGGAATGAGAGGTGGTTGAATTACTAGACCCCAAGAGTAAACACCAATGTGTTGATATTATATTGGAAGTGTGCCCCCAGGGTTCTGTGGTTGGTCCTGGGATCTGGATAAAGACAGATCACATGCTGATTGAGTTTGCAGCTGAAGCAAATCTGGGAGGGATAATGAACATATTTTATAACAGAGTCTGGATTCAAGAAGACCTTGGCAGATAAAAATCTTGTTCCCAATCTAATGTAGTGACTATGCTCTGGCCTTTTTCTAGCACAGTGAAGCCAGCTATATCTTCTCATGAGGGTTCTAGAGTGCCCTAAAAGATTGTAGCATCATTCTTTGCTGATCCATCCCTTCAGCCCTCACTGGTTATGTTCTCTCCACTATTGGTGCCAGTGACTAGCTGGGCTGGTTCTCCTGAAATAGATTCTATTAGCTAGAACTTCCTGACTGATTTGACTAGATGTTCAAAATGTCTCTTTTTTCGTGCTGTTTGGGCCTTGGGCCTTGTGTGTCAGTCCCTCAAGAGTCTCCATGCCTCAGACTCCGCACTCTTTACTGCAAGACATCTCCAAGAATAATTTGCTCTGTAGTTCTGAATGTTTTCCCACCCAATATCTTCTGAGATCCTTTCAAAAGGAGAGTTTCCAGTCTCATTATTCTCATGGCAACAGCCTGCATCATGGATTAGAGGATCTTTGAAGTCCCTTGTGACTCTCACAGTGGACAATGAGAAGAGTTTTTGATCTAGAGTCAGAGGACCTGGGTTTGATTCCAGTTCTGCCATTTACTGTCTGGGTGACCTCAGGTAAATCCTTTAGCCTCTCTGGTCCTCAGTTTCCTCATCTTTTAAATGAGAATATTGGACTTTGTAGGCTCCAAATTCCTTTCCAGTTCTAAATCTATATTATGGATTCAAATTTAATAAGTTTAGGACTATTTGCTCAAATTATAATATCTTCATCAAATTTTAGTTCTTCATAAAAGTCAGGGAAAGGCCCTAGACTTAACATTGGAAGACAAATATTTAAGCCTGGCTTTGACACCTATTAGTTGTGTGATTGTGGATAACTCACTACACTTACTTAACCTCAGTTTTTTTATCTGTAAAATGGGGATAATATGACTTGTGCTGTATCCCCTCTCAGCATTTCTGAGGAAAACCCCTTGCAAATAGTAAAAGGCTCTATAATGTGAATGATTATTTTTAGAGTTTCTTGTTTGATGAGTGGAAAAGGCAGGTAAGTCTGAAATAGTGTCAACTGAATTTTGTAGATTTTACTTGTATTTTGGTCAAATTCTTAGCAAGTAAAGATTGATATTTCTTTTCTCCTCCTTCTTTTCTTCTTTCTTAACCATTTTCCGTGGTGCCTGAAACCTCACCTCCACTTTGGCATGTTGGGGATACTGTGTGATAGATTCCACCATGTGCATAATTAACAGCACAGATGTCTACCCTGGCAAAGTAAATTACAGGACAGATACAACTTCAGAAGACTAATTGCCTGACTTACATGCGTGCAATTCTCAAATGCTTCTTTTCTCATATTTATATATTTTATTAAGGAACTAAAAGATAAAACTACTCTATTGTTGCTATCACTAGCTACAAGAAGGTATTTCCTGGTGGTCTTAAAAATTCTGTATATGAGGCAGATGCCCATGTAAAAAGAATTAAAAATAAAAGAGATATGAAATTACACTTGTTTCCTACTGTGTTTCATTTAATTCAGTTCCGTTAGTTGAAGCTTCTGAAAGTACTTCCTGGCTTAAGATTCTGTGAAATTTATGATATACATTTAAGTTTGCACTCTGATAGGTCTTTAAAAACAAAAAACATATTAAGCTGTCATTATTAACCTGCTCATTCTATTCCAGAGTGATGTGGAATGTTAGGACAGAGAAAATGGATGTGTTTGTGTTAATGTCAAAGATGATATATGAACTTATCTGTTAGTACAATGTACACAGTGCTTCCCTTTACAGTCAATGGACCTGGGTTCAAATCTCCCTTCAGATGCTTATTACTTGTGTGACCTTGGGCCAGTCATTTAATTCCCCAGGGTCGTGGTTTCTACATTGCTAAAATGAGATAGTTGGATCAGACAGCCTCTGAGGTCCCTCCCAGCTCTAAATCTGTCAGCCTATGGTCTATGTAAAATATAACCTTTAGAGAGTACTATAGTGTTAGCTATTATCGTAAGAGATAACTCAAAAGACCTCTCTCTAGGGTGGAATTTTAAGCATAAAATATTAGCTACTTTGCTTCATGGAGATCAAATTGCTTTCTTTCTCTCTCATTTCTTTTCACTATGTTGTCCTTTTATTTCCTCCTCACCTTATTTTGTTGGTTAGAGAAACTGCCCCTCAGACCCCTGGATGGCAGAGAAGTCCTTCAACTGGTTTTTGTTTTGCTTGTTTTAAAGTTGAGCCCAATCCGGTAACTCCAGAATATGAAACCAATAAACACAGCTTGGGTTGGTTCTATTTTTGTGGGGTTTGGTTACCACTGGAGGGAGCTTTGGGCCCTCTCTGACCAGCCGAAGTCATGAGAGGGATGCAGGAAGACTGCACTGCCTGTGTTTCTAATGCGACAATAGGGCGAAATTACCTCTGTATGTTTAACTCTGCAGGAGGTGACTAATGGCCTGAAAGGACGAAATCTGGCACTCTCCTACCCACGCTTTCCAGACTAGACCCAGGAATTTGGCTGGGGGCAGGGAGGAAAAGGGAAATCTCAAGACCTGGTGGTAGATGCTGCAGAGTCCATCCTTAGCAAGGAGGGGTTGTGCTGCTGACTTAGCTGACTTAACCTAAGGGGGCCCACCTCCCCTGGGTGGCTTCCTCTGCCAGAGGACAGGAATCATCATTCAGCTGACCTGTCTTGAAGGGTTGCATTGTGATTGAACTAATGATGGATTACAAGGCACTTTGGCCATGTCAGACATGACATGAATGCCCTGTCTTGTTATTACCGCCCATTCTGAAAGGGGTCACAGAGTCACTAATGGCTAGTGCAGCAAACAAGGCCCTGTTCTATGGGCTCATCCAAGAGATTCCCCAGCAGGAAATGGTTCCACATCACTATTTATCTCTCTTGGAAATAGCAGGGTCGGTTTTCTGGTTCCAAGGAGTCTAGCTACTCTGTGGCTCATGCTCTTTAAACAACTCTCCCTGGAAATCCTAGTTGAGCCTCTGGTTTGGTGGGGGAAAAAGCCCTATTAATTATGTTTGATGTTTTTGAAATTTCCAGTTAGAGTCTGAGTCCCACCCCCTCAATTCCTCAAAAGGGAATTTACCTTTTATTTATTTTTCCCTTAATGATCTTTGATTCAGAAGTTATTTTCCAATCTTAATTAGTGGGGGATTCGGGGAAAGCTGGGAGTATGTATATACCATTTGACAGTCACATGTCAATACACATGACCTTGTCAAATATTGGAGCTTTTGAGAACCTTGGGGGAAAACTAAAGATTTGTGGCTAAGAACAGAGCTCATGATACTGGCACCATGAAGGTAGTTCCTCCAGGGAGGAAATCTCTACGCTCACTGTCCTCAGCCTGCAGGAATTGCTGAAGGATTTATTGAGAATCCTGCCACATGCCTATGCAACATTAAAGCCGACTTAACTCCAATGAGGCACAGAGCATAAGAGCTCAAAGTTTACGTTATGTTTCCACATGTGTTCTCTCTGTCTCTTTTTCCTTCTCCACCTCTCCCTCTCTATTTCTCTTTTCCTCCTTCCCTCTCTGTCTCTCCCTCCTTCCTTCTCTGTCTCTCTGTCTCTGTCTCTGTCTCTCTGTCTCTGTCTCTCTGTCTCTGTCTGTCTGTCTGTCTGTCTGTCTCTCTCTCACACACACACACACACATACACACACATACACACACACACATCCCCTAGATTCTAAGTTCCTTGAAGAGACTAGACTTTTCACTTTTTCTATGCATCCCCATCTTCTAGAAAAGTGCCTTGCACATAGTGGGTACTTAATAAATGCTTGTTGATTAAATCTGGATTTACCTTATATCTATTTCATGTACTCTTCTCTATATTTGTATTCCCTCTTCCAGTAGAATGGTTGTGGATGGTGGGGACAGTTTCACTTTTGTCTTTATATCTCCAGCATTTATTGTAGTACCTGGCATATAGTAAGTGCTTAATAAATGCTTGTTAAATGATTAATTAATACTTGTTAATTGATTAATTAATGCTTGTTGATTGATTAATTAGCAGTACAGAGCAAAATTTCAGGCTCCCTGAAAGAGGACCCTAGGAGTTTAGGCTTTAGCACTGTAAGGGAAAATGGAGATGTTTAGCTGGAGTGAGTTCTACCACTTCAATTATTAGTTTTGCTTGGACTCATTACTACTCCTTCATGGCTTATCTGAGGGAACGAAGGCTTTTGGTTATGCTCCCTCCGAGCCCAGAACCCCCTCCACAGTCTAGTGGTTCAGGGCTCCCCATTTCCAAGTTCTCCTTTCCCTTGTCTCTCCCCCTTCCCAATTTACCTGGGGTTACATTAGCTAGAAATGTTTCCTCAAGAACCAGGGACATGAACTAACAACTGAGCTTGTGAAAATACCTGTTCCTGGGCTGAAACCATTTTTATCTCCGTGCTTTTTTTCTCCCTTGAAATGAGTACTCCATTCCCTGGGCAAACTGTTCAATGATTTATGTGTGGCAATAAACAAGCGCTGCCTGCCGACAAAGGAAGTTTCAATACCTTTTGTATAGAAGGTGTCTCCCCGTGGGAGGGCCATTTGTCTTTGGCTTGACTCAGACAAACTCATGCCTGGGATCCAATGAATAGGAGAAGTCTTTCCGGCTCAGCTCCTTTTGAAGAACCTTTCTGAACATAGATACTATTGTTTTCTGCTTTTACTTCTCATGACTTTCTGTTCAATTTGGTCTTTGCACAAATGATGCTAAATGAAAGAAATTGGAGTTTGCCCATGTAGTTCACGTGTGTGGCCGCTAGATGGGGAACAGGAGAGAGGCAGAGAGAGAGGAAACAAGATGTCTCCATCTACAGCTGTTGTGTCTTTGATTTGGTTCGAATGAAGAATACATTTCAGTCATTCTTGGTATTTTTTTTCTTCAGTCAAAAATGTAGCCTGCTGTGCTGATTCAAATAAGGAAATCAGTCTGTTTGTTGTAATGAGCCCTATGTATAATCTGAAGGCCATAACTGAGATGGGGATGAGATGGTTATTATTTCACAAATGGGAAAAGTGATTAAGAGCTGTTTCTGCACTATCAGTAAATATTAGACTTGGGAAGGGACCTTGAGTTTTCTCTTTCAAGGCGCTGTAGATTCCACATCCCCTTCTGCCGTTTCCAACTTGCCTCCCTACCATCCCAGGTGCTGCTTCTTCTAGAGAGATGCTGAGCCAGGCCCTTATCTCAGTGAGGAATAATAAATAACTTCTCTTTATGCAGAGGAACTTATCAATTGGGTTTTATTCCTGCATGATATCAGAGAGAGGGAGAAGGGACAGAAAAGCAAATCGCCAGGTTGCACATGCAAAGGGACACTCCTTGAGGCAGATTTCCCTGGCTCTCAGGTACATTGACTGGCTTGTGCCTGACTTAATTAGGGTCAGGTTCTACCCAGTCAAAGGATGTAGCCACACAGGTGCATTCCTTTAGATCTTCATTCATTTGTTCCTTCCCATACACAGTGGGTAATCATAGATTACAGGGGCATTCTCTTGATCTAGCTGGGAATCCTGTCCAGGGCAAGGAAACATGACAAGGAAGAGAAGACCTGGCTTTTGCATTTTTACTTTCTTCTTTTTTTTTTCTTCCAAACTTCTCTACTCTGAGTTCCTGGCTCCAGGTGAAGGCCAAACCCAGACTGGCAACCTTACTTCTGGAGACTACATTCTCCTGTTTTCTTGTGTGGGAGTCTTTTCACTTTGAGACACTTTACAAGAGGTGGGCAACTGGAATCAGACCGACTGGAAAAATTCCCTGGATGCTGAAAGATTTGCTGGGCATCTAGGTAGCGTTTGGTCGCTATTATTCCCTTTTGTTCCAACACTCAAATGGGCATCCTAAGATCGTAGGAATTAGAGTTGAAAGGGGCTTTAGAGATCATTATAACCCCCTTATAATAACCATAATAACACCTGACATTTGTGTAGCATGGATAATTTGCAAAGGACCATGACATATACTAATTTGATCCTCAGAGCTTTACTGTGAGATGTAGACTAGAGGTATTAATAATACCCATTTTACAGGTGAGGCTGTGGGAAGAGCTCTGGATTTGGAGTTGGGGGATTTGAGTTTGGCTCCCTGCTCTTCCACTTGCTACATTGGGGAAAGTGACTGAATCTACTCTGAGTCTCAGTTTCCTCACCTGTAAAATGCTGGATAACCTCCATGGTCCCTTCCAGTTCTCAAGCAATGATTCAATCATCCTAGGTTATGAGGTGCTGGGACGATTATTGACAAGGCAGTAATTAGAAGATTAGGAGTCTGTCTGTACCTTGCTGAAAAAAAAAACAACAGAAAATAGGGAAACATATCAGGAGTCAGAAAGCTAGCCAGACACACAAGTTGGGAGCCATGTCTTGGATTTCATTTTCCCAAGCAGTACCTTGGGATCTGGGGCACTATGAAAATGGCCCACATGAGTGTTTGGGGTCTACCGATATTGTGACTCTGGAGAGACACTTTGGAAATTATAGCACAGACTGATTGCCTGGCAAGTCAGCCGAGAAGCCTGGGAATAGTCTCACACTCTTGGCCCAGCACGACCAGATGGGCCTTTGCACACTCGCTATAGGATAAGGTGAACAGGCCACAGTGCTTGGCAGCTGTTTTCAGGAGCACAGAGAAGAAGGAGGCATGTGAAACCTCTCCACAGAGGACTTTTGTGCCATGTGGGATCCTTTCTAGCAAATCCTTTGGATTAAAGCGTTATTAAGAAGTTATTTTGGTCCACTCCCTGACTTTGAGCTGGAGTGTCTAAACTTCTGTCTAAACTTCCCAAGATGCAGTGTCTATGCTATTTTTACAGCATTCCAGCTAAATCCCTACCCTCCTATACAGCTCTGTGTAGAGTTTTGGAGCGTTAGCTCTGGCTCTCAGATCGACTCAATATGTGACATTAGCTAAGCAATCTGGACTTTGGTTTCCCTATCTATAAAATTTGGGGTTTGAATTAAATAGTCTCTTAGGTCACTTTGAGTTTTTACATCCTGTGGTACTTAAGGTCAGAGAGATGTTTTTGCCTAATCTAAAGCCTTTGTTGTGATTTGAATTTATGTCCTCTAGTTTTATCCTCCTAAAATAGAGAATTATAGTCAATGGCCCTTTAATGACAATCCATTCAGAAGTTGCAGGAGATCTTTGGTAATTTCACTCTTTTTCTCCTTATATTCATCTATCACTCACTTTTTGACTTTTTTCTGTTTGATGGTAGAGCCCCCAGGGCATGAACCTCAGAGTTATCTCAGCTTCCTTCCATACTGAGAAATCTACTTTTTATTAGCCTCAGTCTCTGCCCCAAAGTAACTTGGGGAAGGGAGGACAGAATTGCCTCAGCTGGATGCCATATCCCTTTCCTTCAGGATTGGAGGAGCCCCCATTCTGGCACCTTGTTCCAGTTCCCTCAGTTACTTGTTTTTCTGACAGAGCACAGCTGCAATAGAACATGTTGCCCAGCTCTGGTCCCCTCTCCACTATACAGTTCAAGCTTCTCTGTTTCTTTGATTTCTGCCTTCTCCACAGAGGGAAGGAGGAAGGGGGAGAGGAGGGAGGCAGAGATTCATATTAGTGAATGTTGTGTCAGAACGATTGAGTGACCACGGGGGCACAGCACTATGGGTTGGGTTGTGCAGCCCTGCCAGAGTGTGGGGGCTGGTGAGGGAAAGGGTTTCTATGTGTGTGTGTGTGTGTGTGTGTGTGTGTGTGTGTGTGTGTGTGTATGTGTGTGTGTGTGTGTATGTGTATGTATGTGTGTGAGGTATTAGTGACTAGCCTTTTCTCCTGTCAATTCATCAGGTTGTTACCTCATTAGGGTTATGCATATCTTAAGGCATGGAGACAACTGTGTTTGCTTTACCTCTTGCTCATCATATTAATTTTGAAGAGGGGCAGCTAGATGGTGCAGTGGATAAAGCACCAGTGCAGGAGTCAGGAGGACCTGAGTTCAAATCTCACCTCAGACACTTGACATTCACTAGCTGTGTGACCTTGGGCAAGTCATTTAACCCCAATTGCCTCATCCTGGGTCATCTCCAGTCGTCCTGATGAATATTTGGTCACTGGATTCAGATGGCTCTGGAGAAGTGAGGCTGATGACCTGCACAGCCCTCCCTCCCTCAAAACAAAGTCAAGTGCAAGTCATGTCATCATTTCTCTGATGGCATGGTCTTCTTCAGCAATGAAGGATGAGCACACACAATTTTGAAGAGATTTGAGAGGTCATGAGGCTCAAAGAACATGTTTAGGTCTTAACTGCAGCCAATGTATTGAATTCTCACTATAATTTTATCTTCGTGATTCATCCAAAAAAAAAAAAAAAGCAAGACTCTCTTTTAAGTGTAACCGCCTCATAACGTCCTCTTAGTACTTGTACAAATAAGTCAGCCCCAGGGCAGGGACAGGTCCAAGATATCCCATTTTACACAAAGTCCCACTCCACTATGAAAATTGTTAATGAAAACTGACTTACTCAGTTCCAAAGTGAGCTTAAAAGGTACTCTATATTTTTTTCATTTTTCTTAGTTTAGAGTAACATGAGCTAACATTTGTGTAATGCTTTATGGTTTGCAAAACACTTTACATAAATTACCCTGTTGAATCCTTTCAACAACCTCAATGAAGTATTATCCTCCCCTTTTACAGATGAGGAAACTGAGACTAAGAGAGGTTAAGTGGGATTACATAGTCAGTATGTATTTATGTAAGGGACCTTTCCTGGGACTATATGTAACTAAGAGATGAGCTGTGCTTGGTGCACAAGTTTTGAAAGGAAAGAGGTGTGAACTCTTATGATGAAGCAACAAATGAAGGTTGGAAGGTTTGACCATTAGACTCAGATTATAGAGCCAGTATAAGAGACTGTGTAGGGAGTACAGAAACCCTAATTCTGCAACTTGCTACTTATGTGCTCTCAGGCAAGACATTTTAGCCTATCCATGCCTCACTTTCCTCATCTGTGAAATGAGAGGTTAAACGATCTCTAAGTTTCCTTCCATCTTAGATCTTATGATTAGGTCTTGATTAGATCCATTATGATATGATTAGAGAGGAACAAGGGAATATGGGATCAAAGGTATGGGTAGAGGGGCTGGCCTTGGGCCACCGCTCTCTCAGAAACAGAAGTAGAGATGAAGGGGGAGAACATTCTAGGTATGAGGGACAGCCTCTGCAAAGATATGGAGGTGAGAGATAGAATGTCATATATGGGGAACAAGTAGGCCAGTTTGGCTGATAACACTGGATGAAGTGAGTAATGTGTTATCAGCCTGGGGACATAGACTGGAACCAGACTGCAAAAGGTTTTAAATGCCAAAGGGAGGATTTTAATTTCACTCTAAGTGCAATGGGGAGCTACTAAAGCTTCTTGAGTATAGTCAGGCCCATGCCTTACTTAGGAAGATTAATTTGAATTTGTTAACTTGAAATTTATTCTATATACATACATATATTCATTTATTTGTCTATTTATGTATATTTGTTGTATCCTGTTTTAGTAAAGCTTGTTTCATCTTATATATTTGTGACTCCAGCTCTTAGCACAATGCTTGGCACCTGGCTGGTATTTAATAAGTACTGGTTGATTGATTGATTAGAGGATGGATTAGAGAAGGAAGAAACTGGAAACAGAAATCAGTTAGGAGTCTATTGAGATAATCTGGGCAATGTTGTTGTTTGTCCTTCCTTCTTGAAGAGGACTGTGAGGTCAGGGAGGTGATGCTATGACATACAAGTGAATTGGATTTGAGTGAGGCAGGGCTGTGCAAAGTCACCAGCCTCACTTTCTTCTCCTGAGCCGTCTGAGTCCAGTGGCCAGATATAGGTCAGGATGACTGGAGATGGCTCAAGATGCAGTGGGGACCTTGGCCTTTTAAAGGGAAGGTCTTTCTGAGTTCTCACTTTGACTGAGGCGACATCCATTCAGTGATTAAGGCTAGTGGAGAAATGAGCCAAGAAAAGACCCCTTTTATCTAAAAAAAAATTAATGATTCTGGGAGAGGAAGACCCTCAGGGTTTCTGGACAAAACAGAAACAACTCAGAAAAACTCTGAGCCATCAGGGCCCAAACAATGAACACTAAACGGTGCTTGGTCTGGGACCTATTATTGGTCAATCAATGAGAACCAGAGTGAATTGAGTTTAAGGTATGGTCTTTAAGAAGGAAATCTAGTCAATAAACTCCAAGATATCTTGCTAGGTTTCAACCATCAAAACTGACATTCCTTTGGGCAGAATACCTGCAGATAAGGCATGATACTCCATGTAGACAGAGGGAGAGGAGGAGAAGGGGGAGAGGGAAAGGAAAGGAGGGAAGGGGGAAGGGAACAAGAGGAGGGGACAAGAAAAGAGAAGAGAAGAGGGGCAGCTCAGGTTACTCACAGGTTTTTGTTTGTCTTTCTTTCTAAGAGGACCGTGACATCAGAAAGATGATGCCATGACTTGTGAGTGAATTGGATTTAAGAGTGGGAGGGCTGTTTGTGGTCTCCTCCAGAGTCATCTGGATTCAGTGGCAAGATATAGACCAGGACAACTGGAGATGGCCCCCCAGTCCAGGCAATAGGTGATGCCTGGACTAGAGCCGTTGGGATGTGGGAAAAGAGAAAGGGATGGAAATGAGAGATGCTGACATAGAATGGACAAAACTTGGCAACTGACTAAGTATGGGGAGGACATGGGGAACTCCACTACCCATTCCAAGCATGTTTATTGGTTTTATCTGAAGCTTTCTACGTGTGGCAAAGTAGCGGTGGGATTGGGGCAATTTGGGGCTTATTTATACCCCATCTATTTTCCTTTCAGTCTCAGAATAGGGAATTGTGACTTAACAGAGTTTGTGCCAAAGATGAGTCCTCTCCTGGAGGGATTTATTACTCAGATGAAACTTGAGTGAGGAAGAGCAGGTATTTCCTTGACGTCACAGAAAATAATACCCAGGTGACCCTCGGGTCAAAGCCAGTGTGCTCAGCAGCAGCAGCAGCCAGGCACCAGGAGCTGGAGGAGGGTGAGGAACAGCCTCCACCCCAAACCTGCCTCTTGTCTTCTGCTCTTCCATGACTGATTTCATCGCATATACCTTTGTAAACAATCAATTTAGCAACCAAATGATATACTCAGTAATTACAGGTTCCAGCCTGATGTCGAGTCCCCTGCACAACAGCTTACCCATGATGATATCATAGCCTAGTAAAGAGGAAACAAATTCTCTCAAAGTGCTGGAGGGTGGAGGTGGGGGAAGGGAGTCTCTATGGACTTAGGGGAAGGATGAGGTTTTGTTGATTTACTGTAATGGTTGGTGTCAAGTCTATGGGTCCGGTTTTGATTTCCCTGAAACTGGTTTTGCGTTGTTGATAGGAAGAGAAGAAACAGAGAATATTAGAGCCAAAAGGGACCTTAGACATGATATATTCCAAACGGCTCATGTTAACAGATGAGGACACGGAAACCCCCTTAGAGAGACCAAAGCTTCACACATCAGTGGTCTGGCTCAAAAGCAGAGTCAGCACCAGAACCTGGTTTCCTGACTCCTGGTCCCAGGTTCTTTTTACTTTGTCAACCCCAACAGTTAAAACTAGGCCATGGCACTTATTGTTTGTGGTTGAGCAAATGACATAAGGAAGCCAGAAGCTGACCTAGGAATAATGTGGAAGAGAAAAAGGCTTACTTGTTTATCTCTACGAAGCTTTCTGGCTTACACAGAACCTTATATGTATTTTCCCATTTGATCCTCACAACTACTCTTTTAGGTAGACAATGGCAGCTTCCTTATGCCTATTTTACAGATGAGGAAACTGAGAGCCAGACTTACTGAAGGTCAGAGTGCAAAGTAGAATGGAAAGAGCTGAGTTTGGAGTCGGAAGGCTAGATCCTACTTTGGTTCTTTTCACTGCACAGTCCTATTCACCAAATGGAGTTGCCTCAGACAAACTTGAGACCTGGGAAAGACCTTGAAAAAGCCAAGGTCGCCCCCTGCATCCGGGACCATCTCTAGTAGTCCTAATTGATATCTGGCCACTGAACCCAGATGAATATGGAGGAGAAAGTGAGGTTAGTGACTTCACGCAGACCTTCCTCACTTAAATACAATTTACTTGCAAGTCATGGCACCATTTTCCTGATGTGATCCAATTCCCCAACAAAGGACAAGCCACAATGTGACCATGGGCAAGTCATTTCCCCTCTTACGGTCTCTGTTTCCTCATTTGTAACATAAGGTCTTTGGGCTAAATGATCTCAAAGGCCCTTCCTGTGCTGGTGTTTTAAGATTTTCTGTTTCTAAGCAGTAACAGGGGTTCAATACCAGGGCTTTTAATTCCAAGGGGCAGAGTAGGGAATTGTTTCATCCTTCTTTTGCCTATTTTACCTGCCTCATTTTAGTTTAACCTACGTGACCCTGGCAACATTTGGCTCTTAGAATGGATTTAGGAAATGCTTATCAGAATCCATGAGCCATAGGACTCAACACAAGATGATTAAATTTTAGAGCTGGGGAGTTTTAACCTTGTGCAATATTCCTTTGGAAGCCATTTCTAGGCTCCCTGGGATTAGGGGTAAAATACCTGTCCACAGTATCACCAGCCATAGTGGTTAATGAGAGGCAGCACAATTTGAAAAAGCGCTGGATTAGAGGCTAAACTTTGCTAGATTTATTGAAAAGTGAAAAATGGTGATGATGCGAGCATTTCTAGCTTTTATCATTCACTTAGATTTAGTCCTTTACTATTGCCCTG
This sequence comes from Notamacropus eugenii, assembly GCF_028372415.1. Lineage (NCBI taxonomy): Eukaryota > Metazoa > Chordata > Mammalia > Diprotodontia > Macropodidae > Notamacropus > Notamacropus eugenii. Next base: position 198,573,837 of record NC_092876.1, on the reverse strand, counting down.
GCTATGGACAGATTTTGGCAATGGGGAAATGAACTTGACTTCTTTGGTGAAGAAGTGGTATGGAATTATAATAGCTAGTCATCATGAGCTGTCTTTTCAATATTGTCTCGTTTTATCCTCCCAACAACACCAGAAGGTAGGTACTGTTAGGAGGTAAGTACTAACCTCATTTTAACACATGGGGAAACTGAGGCCCAGGGAGCAGAAGTGACTTGGCCAAGAGCACATGGGTAAGGAGCCCAGGAAAATGGGTTAATCTGAAACTACAGGGTTCAGAAGGAGAGGTCAGTCTGGAAAACCAGGGAGCAAAAATGACTGTTCTAGCCATTGCCCTGGGCTCTATTTCACACATTACTTCTTTCCAGGGCAAGCTGTTGGTCTGGAGGATTCAAGTTTGCATACATTGCCCAGGATTATTTTCCATCATTCATATCCCTATCATTTCCATTCCCACCTCAAATATTTTCTTCTCTAACCTGCTGCCAGTGCTGCAGGCCTGTCTTAAAATGTGCCAAGAGCAACTGGTGATTTGCATATTTACTTTATTAGCATATAATTTGCCCAATTGTTTCATAATTAAAATATCAATAAGAATAAAAGACTAATTGCACCAAATGCATAGAGTAGCAAGGCTTGTGATGACACCATAAAATCATCATAGAATCAAACTCTTTGGGTTGGGAGAAATTTTAATAATCATTTAATCCACTCTTCCTGACAGGTAATAAGCTTCTTCTCGAACGTTTCTATTGACAAGGAGCTCACTATCTGGTGAGTCAGTCCATTTCTTTGTTGGACATTCCAAACATTAGATTGAGCCCCAATCTCTCTGGACCCATTAGTTCTAATTCTGCCCTCTCCACCAAAAGGAAGTTTTATCTTTCTTCCAAAATGACAGTCCTTCATATATGTCATCTCTTTTGTAACCTAAGCCCCTACAATTGTTTTAGTCATTTTTCACAAGATACAATTTATAGAACTTCCACCAACCTGATGGACTTCTGGACATTCCAGTTTGCCAGTCACTCTTAAAACGTGGCTCTGTAAATTGAATGCAGTGACTCTATCTATGACAGAAATTGGATGACCATGTACCATGTACATACTCATTCTAAAATTCCAAGTCTTCTGTTTTGAAATGTCATCATCATCAAATGTTTTTAGTGTGATCCTGCTGGGCATGACTATGTTAGGGACTGTGAAGCTAGAGCTAGGTAGCTAGCTGATAAAATATTTATTAAAGCACAATTCTAAGGCCTAGGAATACAAATGCAAGTAAAAAGAGACATTATGATAAGCAGGATGATTCCAGAAAAATGTGAAAAGACATGAACTGATGCAAAATGAGCAGAACTAGGAGAACATTGGACACAGTAACAGCAATATTGTATGATGACCATTTGTAAATGACTTAACTCTTCTCAGCAATACAATGGCCTAAGACAATTCCAAAGGACTCATGATGAAAAATGCTATCCACCTCCAGAGAAAAAACTGATGGCAGTCTGAATGCAGATCAAAACATACTATTTTTCACTTTATTTTTTCATGTTTTTCCCCCTTGGTCTGTGCTTTTTTTTTTTTTTTATCAACATGGCTAATATGGAAATAAAAAAGAAAAGGTCAGGGGAAGAAGGCACTCACCCAGGGACAAGGAATTAAAGTCTGAAGAGGAAGGAGTGGAGAACAACATGCCTGGGTACTTTCTCAGAGAGGTTCTGGGCAAGAACTCACCTGTGGCAGGAGGGAGGGGTCATAGGAACAGAGGCATCTCCAGGGTGAGAAAGCAGTTAAGGCAGGGATAGAAAAGTCCAGAGAGTTAGGAAAAGAGCCAGAAAAGAAATAAGAAGATCCTCCTGATCTAATGGAGTCTGCAGTCTAAAGAAGGAGATATGATAGAGTGAAATGCTGGGATTAGCCAATATGGAATCACACATATAATAGTAGAAGAGGATTAAACATGGCAACATACAAAGGCACCATTATAAGGAAAGGGAGGATGTGGTGGTCACAGGGCAGTTGTGTGCTATTAACTGGAGGAAACTCTAGGAAGAAATTGGTTTTTCTTAGGAAGGAACCTCCCTAGGGCTGTCTGTTATTTTTAGAAGCATATAAGTATTTAAGGAGGTCTAGAGAATGTCCAGAGTAAGGCATCCAGGATTGTGGAGAATGTCAAGTTCTTGATACATTAGTTGAAGGAAGGGGAGTTGTTTAGCTTGGAAAAGAGAAGAATGAGAGGGGAGATGATAACTGCCTTCAAGTATCTGAAAGACTGTTACCTGGAGGAGGGGGTAGGCTTCTTCTTCTAGACCCTAGAGAGCAGAATGAGGAACAATGGGTAAAAGTTGAAAGGAGGTAAATTTAAGAATTGATGTCAGGAAGAACTTCTTAGTGATCAGAGCTGTCCAAAGGTGAAATGGGATGCCTCTGCAGAGGGGCTGAGGGGCAGGCTGTTGTGGGATTCCCTCTCCCTCCTTCCACTGGAAGTCTTCAAATAAAGGGGGGAGATCACTTGTCAGGCATGTTATAGGGTCCTACAAGGCCAGCAAAATTCATGTGTGGGGGAACCAGATTAAAATATAATTGATAAATGTTTAACAAAATAAATAAAAATCCAACACAACATAATGTTAACTTGTAGGGGCTTTTAAAGTCGATACAGAATCATTTTTATTGAGGCTGACAACACCGCCATGAGGGGTATACTTTTTTCAGCATTGGCTAGAGGACTCCTGAGGTCTCTTTCAACTCTGAAATGGTATGGTTGCATGATCCTCTGCTGCCCTACTAAGGTCACCTAGAGAAACCACAAATCTGGACAGGTTCTTACATGAAGACCAGGTTATAGACCTTCTTTCTCTTCCTTGCTCTTCCCCAAGGAGGGAAAAATAATGTGTCAGAAATGTTTGCGTAATTCTGGAATTTAGCCTCATAATGTCAGACAAAAGTATGCAGTGGCTAATGAGGAGGAATGAATGCTTAGGCTTCCACAATGGATGAAAACATGGCTATTTTGCCAGGAAAGGGGCCTGCTAGTCTAAGGCAGGGAACACATTATTATCTGTGCTAGGACACTGAGTACATGAGGCTTGAGGAGCAAGGAGGAGATCAGAATATGACCAGAGAGTAGACTCCTGTGTGAATTGAATGGATTTTATTTTTCCCCAGAGTTGAATGGAAGAGCTATTACACAGAGAAAAATCAACAGAATTTAACAAATTATTAGATGTGAAAAGAGAAGAAGAAGAAGGAGAAAAGTTTAAGTGTGACATCTAAGTAGGGATATCTTTTAGGAGGTCAGCAATGGAGGCTTGGAATTTGGGAGAGAGTCCAAGGCTGGGGATATACAGAGAATTAGGAATTAGCTGTGTAGAGGTGATAGTTGGGAGTGTTTGAGAGCAAAGGGAGTGTAGTGGCAAAGAAAAGGATTATCATGAGAAACAAGAGAAGACCCAGGACAGAATCCTGGAGAAAATTCGCCTGAAGGGGCTAGGAGTTTAGGACATTGAGGAGATAGTGCAGGTGAGAAAAGTGGTTGGAGAAGTAGATGAATTAAGAGAGTGTGAGACTGAAAGTAAAAGAGGAGGTGGTTAACAGTAATAAATACTATGGAAGGATATTAGAATTAGATATTCAACTCCCTTTGAAAGGCATAGGTAATAGCCTATGCAGAAGTTGGTAAAAATATAAAAAATAGGAGATGGATTGTCATATATAGGGAATGACAAGAAGCCTAATTTGTCTGTAATAATGGATTGGTAATTGATTCGATACAGAGAATAAGTGAAAGCAGAAATGAGGATATCTCCTAGGTTTCAAACCTGGGTGACTAGAAGCATGTTTGTGTCTTTGACAGAAACAGAGATGTTAGGAGGAGAGGTAAGTATAGGGGAAAGATAATGAGTTCTGTTTCGTACAAGTTGAGTCTGATATGCCTACAAGGCATCAGATGGAGAAGCCGGGAAGCCTATTGGAAACCTGGGACTACAGCTCAGGCAAGAGAAAGGGACTGGTTGGACTAAATCGTGGAGCTACCTGCATAGAATATAGTTGACTACATGGGGACTCATAAGGTCACCCAATGAGAGGATTAACAGATCGGGGTCATGACCAGGGAAAACAGTGTCTGTCCCCAAGGAACTAGTTAGTAGAAGAAAATTTAGAGCTTGTTGAGGGAAAAAATCAAATATACATAAATAGGGAATGCTCTAAAAGGGAATATGATCGCATGTAGAACAGATTCATGGTGCTAGTAAAAAGTAAGGTCCTTGAGGGTTGGGATTATTTTTCATTGTATCCTTGGGTCTAGTAATTGAAGGAGCTTAATAAATGCTTGCTGGATTGGATTGGATGCAGGTAGGGGCAGCACTAGGTAACATCCTTACCTCTCTTAGATTCCATGATCCCATTAAATCTCTTGAGATTTGGAAGTTATCAAAATTCCAACAAAATCTCCTGGGTCCTTTGATTGGACTTGGAGACATTGAGTCAGGAGATGGAATTTTGTGTACAATGAACAGAATTTGACCAGTTTGGCTTCCACCAGGGGTTTTCAACTAAATGGAATTGGAGAGGGAGGAAGAGTGAATGGTTAAGGAGACCAGTTTTACCTTCCAGCCCTGGGTGGCCATTTCAGATCCTGATCTAGGAAAGGTTTGCTATTTCTAACTAAAAACTACCCAAATGTGGAATGATACATTCTACCCTTCCCCAGAAGACAGAACATAAGACAGTGAAGATAATAGAGCCAGGGGAGACCATCAGAAAGCCAATAAACTGTTATCTGGCTGGGATGATGGGAAGCAGGGACAGGACCTCTTATCCAAGTTTCCGTATTCTGTTCTTGAGGTTAAGGAGTGGAAACTGCTCACCTTCAGGGGAAGGCAAGGCAAGGGAAGGCAAAACAAGGCAGGGAAAGCAAGGGAAGGAATGTGGGAGAACTATAGTGCTCCTTTGTTGAGAGAAATGTTACTGGAGGCTGAGTAGAATTCCAAATTCCCTACCAAGCAAAGTGAAAAAAGCTTTATTGTCCTCCCTACTTCCCTGTGATGGCTGACATCGCACTGTCTTCTGGTGTTGGGGACATCCAGTAGTTTTATGTCTTACAGTCTTCTCTAGCCTTGGGCTATACTTCAGAGGCTCATTTTAGAGAGCCATCTGCCTGAGTACAGAAAGCTGGCCAATATGGTTCCCTGCCAGAGTCTGTGACCTCTCTGAACTCTCTGTAACAAGAATTTTGAGACAATTCCACCAAGATAATTGTTTTGATGACACTATCTAGACAGATCTATATAGGGCTCCAAGATGATGAATGACTCTGGCACATCACCAACCCTTCCTCTAAAAACTTGGATCCAGTGGTTTGAAGCTCGCCTCTGTCACTGAGAATTCACTAGGTGTATATTTTAATGAAATTATATTTCAACCAAGCTAAGGAACAAGCAAAGTTTTCAAGAAAGATGATGTCAGCTCGGGTAAGCCTGGCTAGGATGCCAATCTCTCTCCTCCTGTCCTGTGAGGAAGTGGCTCTTTTAGTCTTCATTTTGGGCATCAGAGAAAAGTGTGTCCAAACCTGTGATTTCATTGGGAGGCAGTTTAGCAGAGTGCTGGATCTGGAGCTGAGGGACTGGGTTTGAATCCTGGCTTTGTCGTTTGCTGCCTTTATGTATTGGGCTAGATGGTCTGCATCTGTGATGGTGTGATATGTGCAGAGAACTGAGAACGTTTCCTTTACTGACGCAGTTGGTCTGCTTGCCTATAATTTACAGTCACTCAGGGCTGCCTGAGAGTGTAAAAGACTTGCCCATGGCTACACATGTGCCAGTTATCTAAGTGGCAGCTCTTGAACCCAGGATTTCTTGCCTTCAAGGCTGGTTCTCTATGCACTCCATCATGCTATCTCTTCTTGTTCCTCCTTAAGAAGCATAAAATGGTGATAAGAGAACTGAAACCCGCTTGCCAAATTGAAAACCAGAACTAAGAATACAACAAGCAAAAACTCATAATCCAACTATAAGAAGAAGCTTAAAACCACAGCAGCGCTTTCTCTCTCTGTCTCTTTCCCTCCCTCCTTTCCTACCTCCCTCTCTCTGTCTCCCTCTCTCCCTTTCTCTGTATGAGTGTCCCATCTTGGAGTCAGAGCAGAGTTAGAGAATTTCCAGAGCTTTGATTCTTAAGCTTGTGACAGCCTTGTTCTTTTTAAAGGAGCACATTCTAGACTGTACGGGTGGTACAGTAAGCCTGATTGTCAAGAGTTTGGAATGGGCAGGCAAAGAAGGACCATTTTAGAGGTATCTGATTTCTAAAGCAAGAGGGCTGAAGTTTGTTTGGCTGTGGATGAGAGGAATCTCCATGAGTGTGAAAGCTGAAGAAAGGCATTCCTAAATGTAGTTTGCATGAATGAATCCAAGTAGTCCAAATGAAATAGGATTAACAAGGATACTGGAGTGATGGTGGAAATGGTGGTTGTCATTGTTTAAAGAATTTCTGTTTCTGTTCTTTGAGTTCAGCCCATATTCCAGTACCCACTCAATTCTGGATCTGAAATTTCATTCTGACTTGGTTTCTAATGACCATAAATATCTTCCTTAGGAGAAAAGGAAGGAAATAAGCATTTATTAAGTACCTTCTATGGGCCAGGCACTGTGGTAAGCACTTTGCAAGTATAGTCTCAGTCGATCCTCACAACAGCCCTGGGTGGTAGTTGCTGTTAGTCTCTTTATTTTACTGCTGAGAAACTAAAGCAAACAGAGGTTAAGTGACTCAGCTAGGGTCACCCAGAAAGTATCTGAGGCTAGATTTTAACTCAGGTATTCCTGACTCCAGGACCACTGCCCTATCCATTGTACCCCTTTGTTGCAAACCTGAATTCTGCAAAAAAAAAAACCCAAAACAAACCAGAAACAAAACCAGATACTCAGGAACACATGAACACACACACACACACACACACACACACACACAAACCAGATACCCATGAACACACACACAAACCAGAAACAAACCAGATACCCATGAACACACACACACACACACACACACACACACACACACACACACACACACACACACACACACACACATACCCTAAGCTAACCTCCATTCCTCTTTGAAATCAATGGCAGCCATTTATCAGGAAATCTTGCTCACTTTAAGAAAGGCCTTTGGCCATTCCTAATTTTGTCTGTGACTCAGGTGGCTTTTAAAAACTAACTTTTTATTTAGGTTTTTTTTTTAAAGCCATTTTTTTAATACACTGGGTCCCAATGAAGCTAAGCTGGAGGGGCAGGGGGAACCCTGGTCTGCTCTGAGCAAGGAGAGAAGAGGCAGGCCATTGGCCACAGGCTTTGTGGTCTCAGCTTTGCTACTGACTTGTTCCAGCCACCCCCTCTGTAAGTCATTTTCTGGCCCTTGTGTTTCCAAAGGGAGTAATTACTGGGCTCTACTCCTGCCCTTTGGCTGTATTGAATTAGAGAATGTTAGCCTTGGAAGGGACCTCACAGATTATCTTGTCCATTCCCTTATTTTGCAGATAACAGTTAAGTAAAAGGGACAGGACACTGGGTTTAGAATCTTTGAGTTTTGTTACTTCCAGTGCAGGTTTGGCCAAGTCACGTAGTGTCTCTTTGCTCCCTTGCAACACAGGGAAATTAAAATAACGCTTATATTGCCTACCTTACAGAGCTGTTATGAAGGAAGTAATTTATAAAGTTTGGGCTGGACTTTTGCTTTTATTGATATTGGGAACCCCTAGGGAAGAAACTATATCTACCCCAATGCTGATTGTCAAATAAAGTCAACAAGCATTTATTAAGCACCTACTGTATCCCTTGCACTGGGGTAAGCTCTAGGGATACAAAGAAAGGTAAAAATAAAAACAAAAACAAAAAACCGCCCTTGTTCTTGGTACTGATTTATAGTTTTAGGAAATTGCCTGTGGGTTCTGAGAGGATCTGCCCAGGATTACACAGGCAGGATGTTTCAATGTAAGACTTGAATCCAGATCTTCTGACTCTAGGGCTGACTGTGTAGCTGATGCATCAGAGGGCATTGGTAAAGGGAGTTTTCTCATTGGGAGTTCCCTAGGAGATCATAGGTTTATTCTTTTTTTTTTAAAGCCAGCAAGGACGCATATTTCCAAATCAATATACCATCTCTTTTCCACTCCCCAGAGAGCCAGTCCTTGTAACAATGAATAAGAAAGAGAGAAGAAACAGTTCAACAAAATGAGCAGCATCAGTTGAGTTTGACAGAATATGCAGTGTTCCACAGTCAGCTCCTCAAAGAAAGGAGGGAGGTGAATTTTCTACATTTTTCCTCCTTTGTGGCCAAATTTGACAATTATAATCACATAGCATCCTGTTTCTTTGTTGATCTTGTTTGATTTGCATTTTTTTAATCGTTGTTTATTGGATCATGTCTAGGTTGAATAAAGGGGAAAGAGAAGGAGAAAGAGAGCCAAGGAGAAAGGATTCCAATCAAATTCCTGAGTCTGGACCTTGTCTCAGCTCAGTGGACTTCACATAGTAGGCATTCAGGAAATAGTTCATCCTGCTATAGCAGCGTACAAAATGTTGATCAGTTCTTCTTTCTAAAACTTGCCACAGTTCTATCATTAGTAAAGTTATACTGAGGTGAGTTGTTGGTCAGTTACCCATGGGAAACAAAGGTCAAAGATAATGGGGATAACTGAAATTTACAGTGCTTTGGACTTACTTTCCCAGAGTATTCTGGACTTGTTTCCTTCCTTTGGGTTCTAGGGGGTACAGAAAGCCTATTCATGGTTTGGGTGAGGGTATCTTCTCTTTTCTTTTTTATAATTAATTAATTTTTAGTTTTCAACATTCACTTACATAAGATTTTGAGTTTTAAATTTTCTCCCTCTCCTTCCCCTCCCCCCTCCCCAAGATGGCATCCAATCTGATATAGGCTCTACTTATACATTCATATTAAACATATTTTCACATGAGACATGATGTAAAGAAGAATTAGAACTAATGGGAGGAACCATGAGAGAGAAGAAATAAAGCAAAACGATAGCAGAAAAGGAGAGCAAATGGTATGTTTCCATCTGCATTCAGACTCCAAAGTTCTTTCTGTGGATGTGGACAGCATTTTCCATCATGAGTCTTTTGGAGTTGTCTTAGATCCTTGTATTGCTGAGCAGAGCTAAGTCTATCAAAGTTGTCATTGCACACCATGGCTGTTACTATGTACAATGTTCTTCTGGTTCTTCTCACTTCACTCAGCATCAGTTCATGTAAGTCTTTCCAGGTTTTTCTGAAATCTGCCTGTTCCTCATTTCTTATAGTACAATAGTATTCCATTATATTCATATACCACAACTTGTTCAACCATTCCCCAATTGATGAGCATTCCCTCAATTTCCAGTTCTTGGCCACCACAAAAAGAGCTGCTATAAATATTTTTGTACATGTGGGCCCTTTTCCCATTTTAATGATCTCTTTGGGATAATAGACCTAGTAGTGGTATTGCTAGGTCAAAGGGTATGCACAGTTTTGTAGCCCTTTGGGCATAGTTCGAAATTGCTCTCCAGAATGGAGCAGTTCACAACTCCACCAACAATGCATTAGTGTTTCAATTTTCCCATATCTTCTCCAACATTTATCATTTTTCTGTTTTGTAATGTTAGTTGATCTGATAGGTATGATGTAGGTACTTTCTCTTTTCTAACACTATTAACTCCAGCCCTCATTCTAGTGTGTCTCCCCCACCTTCCATGGTTAGCTGCCTGTGATTAGCATCTCAGTTGCATTCAACCAATTAACATCAATTTTCTTTTACAGAAGGATGTTTACTTTAAAGATATAGCAAGAGCAGAGTTCAAATACTTTCCCCCAACACCTGGGGGCACCATCTGCCTTATACCACCTTGGGAGAGTAGAATCTGATTTAATGTAGATTTTACATAGCATTCTTCTGCACTAAGTTCATTCGAGGTTCAGTATGGTTGATTGATGGACAAGTCTTCATCTCTGCTACTACTGGACTGGGAGGGAAGGTCACTTGGGACTTCTCATTGTCCAACTCCTGGAGAATCCCAGCATGGACCCCAACGGCAGCTCCCCAACTGATCTTTCAAGGCACACAAGGTCATAACCATAGATGTAAATGGGCAAAGAGCAGAGGCCTATATTCACAGGCCTCATGTTAACTTTAGTTTGGGAAGACCTGAATGGCCCTTACCCAAAATGTATCCAGGCAGGAAAGAGACAGAACAACTTTTGATTGCAGCTGAATTCCAGCTATGTGTTCCACTGACAATGCATGTCCTCATCACAGAATAGATAGGAACCAGAGAATGAATGTTTGAACTTGCCCCAAATCAGGAAGCAGGACATTCACATTATCATCATGCCTTTCTGAAAGCAGCCCTTCCCTCTCCATACAAGTTGTCCTCCACTGTCTAGGGTCAACAGCATTTAGTGCATCCCAGGTAGGGGGAGGACAACCACCTTAGGCTGCTGGCCCACTCCTGTACCACAGACCCTTCCTTGAGGCAATGTGGCCAGGTAAGATGATTTGAGGCCAAACTTAAGCCTGCATGCAGATGCCATGAGAGGAGCTCTCCAGTCTTCAGTGGTAGAGAGGATGATTGAGAGTCAGAGATCTTAATCATTTGTTGCCAACTGTTCTTGGATAAACAAACATACAAGCAAATTTTAAAAAAATTAAGAGAAACTGCTGTCAGTTTTAGTATTTGATGGCTTTGTGGATGCCTACCAAATCAGGTTGCTATAGATCTTTGAATGGAATGGATATAATTGAAAAGAAACCAACAATTTATTTGGCCCAGTGGTATTGACTTCCTCCTATGTTAGGGCTGCTGACAAAAAACTCAACTGGTAGATTCTGGTTTCATTTCCTCTCCTTGCCCAGTGTCTGTCAAAATGCAGACAGCAAAAACAATGGACCCAAACAGCTTGCGAAATGGACAAGTGATCAAAAGTTAGAGCTCAGAAGGGACAGAAGAGATGATCTCAGTTCAACATTTCTCAATATGTGGTCTAAGGATCCCTAGAGGTCCCTAACATCCCTTGAGAGGATCCATAAGGTCAAACTGTATTCATGATAATACTAAGGTCTTATTGACCTATTAAATACTCCTCTTTTTCTAATTACATAGCTGTGTGAGGCCAGAGTTTCTTCAAATGCTTCAACCAAAACCACATATCACAACAGATTGAATGCAGAAGCAGAGATGAGAATCCAGCTGTCTTCTATTAAACCAGACATTAAAGAGGTTTGCAAAAATATGTAAAACAATTCTATTCTTCTCATTAATTTTTTTGTTTTGGAAAATATAATTTTTCCTCATAAAATATGCAATTTATGTTAATATGTTATGAATTTATTATTTTAAATGAATGAATAAGTATTTGGAATACTTGTTCATTTTAATTTCTAATGTGGTAAATATCAATGGATAGAATCTATATAAATCAGAGTTGTTTGGGGTCCTAAATAATATTTACAAGTGTAAAGAGGTGCTGAGACCAAAAAGTGTGAGAACCACTGAATTAATCTAGCTTTATAATCACGGAAGCTTGGGCCCAGAGAGCCGAAGCAACAGACTAGAATTTTTGGCACCTGTTGCAAGGGGGGTTGCATGTGAGAAAACTTAGTAGGTGTGTGACTGCATCAGAGGAGGAGAGGTGAGAAAACCCCCTGCTGCCTCGTATGCCCTGCTGAAGGACTCTCTGCTGTGGGAGGTGCAAGGTGGAAAGGCGGGTGGGGGTAGAATCACACCCAGGACAGCGCTGCCAATACCACCTAAACTCCGGCCAAAGCGCCAGCTGCTAGTGCCATAGTTACTGCCTCTGTGAAGTACCTTTCCCAGGGCTACCCAAGTTGTTGTTAGCAGAGAACAGAAACTAAAACCAGGCTCTCTTGACGATTCCTTTGCTGGTTCTGGTTTCTGCATATCAAGTACGTGGCCTCCTTTTCTGGCTCAGAGCTGCTGTCTCTGTGTTGGGTCCGAATTAGGGTGAGCTGAGGAGAATGGTCTGCTGGGTCATTTGCCCCATTGAGTCTGGGTGTAGAAGTGAGGGCACAGGATTCCCATTCCAGCACACTTTTCATTGGAGTCCACAGTTTCCTGGTCTACATAGCATTCATTCATCCATTTGACAAGAATTTATTGAGCCTGGTACTGGGTATCAAGACAGACAAAAAAAGAAACAGTTACTTCCCTTAAAAAGCTTTTTGTAACATTCTAGTTAACAATTTCCTGAATCAAAGCACTTATTAACAAGCCATTTTTACTCCTTGTTTCTCTCAGCCTCACCTACAAGGTCTTTGAATAAAATACTCATTTATCTCTTCATCACAGGCACCAGCTTTATGAACTTCCTTTGACTTTCAGGTTGAATGAATAGAGGTCATTCAGGGGGCAGGAGAAGTAGAGGAGGTAGAGTAGGTAGAGTAAAGAATCCAGAGATAGTTTAAGAGCGTCGGTAAGGATTTGAGAAATGAGCAGCCCCAGAGTATTTGCATCTGTATAACATTTGCTACTGTAAAGACACCTGAGAGTGTGAAGGATTAGGTTTTAATGCCTAATACCTTTAATTGTACCTGGGAACTCTAGACTTTCCTTTCCACCAGCTTCTCTATCATAAGTGAATGAGTTCTCAGCTTAGCCTTAAGACAACTTTTTCAGGTGAGAGAGCCACAGGGAAATTTAACAAAAAGAAATATAATGTTCAGTTGAAGCCCAAACTGCTTTGCTGGTGGCACAATGAAATAAAATGTAAAATGAGAGGTATCCTGCTTTTAACAGGGCTAATGGAATGGGATTAACATAGCTCATGTGGGACTGCTTAGCCAGAGAAGCCACTGATACAAGAGGAACATATACAATCATTCCTTGTCTTGGTTTAATTAAGATGTGATATGAAAGAGTGCTGGCCTTGGAATCCAAAAAGACCTTGCTGCAAATCCTGGTTCTGGTAGTAGCTATAGGCAAGACCTTTAGCCTCTATGAACCTAAGGTTTTTCATTTATTAAATGGTGTTACTATTGGTGGTTGGTAGGAACTAGGGCAAAGGGATGTCAACTAGTCCTTTTTAGTGTTGCTCCCAAGTTAAATATTCAGAGAAACCAAGGGTATTGGGGGTGGGAGGAAGGAGGGTTGAAAGGAATCTCCTTACTGGAATTCCCTTGTTGTTTTGCTAAGTAGAGTTCCTGTGATGATTTGAAAGGGGTTTCAAACCGGTGATTTGAGGATATGGTAGGAATTAAAGGGAATTTGAGGCTATCACTCAGATAAGAATAAAAGAAAAGTTTAAAAGAAAGACTTAGAAGTGTCTAAGGCTTTCTCTAGCTATCTGGCTCCTTGAGGCTGGCTGTGGTTTGCTTCATAAAAGAGCTAAAGATAGCCTTTGAGAGTCAAACTAAAGAACTAGCACACCTCTCCCGCTTTCTAAAGAAACTGCATCACAGTTGAAGACCCTCTGGAGGGCCAGAGAGAGCAGCAGCTCATTAAAGAAACAGCTTTGCCGCTGTTGAGTGGAGAAGACCAGAAGAAATCAGCATGATGACATCATCAAGGGGCACTGGGAGCTCTGTATCATCAGAGATGGGAGTTGCTCCAGTCTTGTGTTTTCTGGCCACGAGTGTTCTCTACCTATGGTGCCTCTTCATAAGTGTTCCACGGCTACATGGGTTTCCTATCTGTGGGTCTCTCCATTTGTGTTTTGTGGTCATGTGTTCCTTGTGTGTATCTCTTGCATTGGTAGAGTGGAAATATATAGAAGAATATATCCCCTGAAGGTCTGGAGGATCCATCTTGTAATTTGGGGTTTTTGCTATGTTATTTTAGTAAATGTTTCTTTTTTGAACTAATGTAACTTTTGGTTTCCCTCACCTAAGAAAATACATCAGAAGGGGCTTTTGAACTAGAGATTTAAATGGATTCTGGTCAACAAAGTACTTTAAAGTTGGGGTAGTTTTTTTGGGACCTTATGAATGATGCAGACTCTATGGCACAGGTTTGCTGTAAGTCAATCAACTAGTATTTATTCAAGAACTACTGTATGCCAGACATTGTGCTAAGTGTTAGGGATACAAAGAAAGGCAAATCTAATCTCTGTCCTCAAGGAGTTAATAGTCTAACAGTGGAGACAACATGCAAACAACTAAGTAGAAACAAGAAATATACAGGAATAAACTGGAGATAATCAACAGAGGGAAAATATTAGTATTAAAAGGGATTAAATGAAGAAATATTTGCAAAGTATTTTTGGAAAACAAAGAACCATATAAATGTCAGCCATTATGAACAGTAGTACCACCACCTTAGTGAGTGCATACGAGAACCTTATGAGTAAAGTTGGTCTTGATTATCTTTCTAACCTTTTTTTTCCTTTTAGGGGGTTACTACCTCTCCTACAACCCTGCCACTTTGGGGGAGCATCTGTCATACTTCTGGGAAGAGAGTGATTTTCTTTCTAATGCGGACAATTGACTACATCATATCCTCACTAAAGACCCCTTTGTAAATTGATCCTGAGCAGACTGACCAGAATCACAAATAGAGAAAAGGATATATAATTGGCTTACATGTAAAATAAGATATCTCTAGTATCCTCAAGGGCATGGTCACATTTTAAAAAGTGGAACAAAAAGCAATTTGAATTAGGAGGTCCTGTCTTTGCTCTAAAGGACGTCTCTGTTTAAGGGAGGAAAGACATATAAAGGTCAGAAAGAGTTAAAATTAGAGAATGTTGTATACAGTAATAGCAATACTGTTTTAAGAACAACTTTGAGTGAATAATTCATTTTGACTATTATAAATGCCTATATTAACTATAAAGGACATATGAAGGAAGACACTATCTACATCCAGAGAAAGAGCAGATATATAGAAGGAGGTATAAAATTACATATATATACATATATATATACACACATATATATGCATACATATTTGTGTCTAATGGTAGCCATCTGGGGGAGGGAAGAAAAAAATAAATTTATATCATAACTTTATTATATATTTAAAAAGAATAACAAGTTGTACACAATAGATTTGCAGTTTCATGTGCAATCATTTAAAAAATTGTTATTATACTATATTGGGGAAATGCTTGTTTTATTCCATAAATTAAAAATAAAAATTTTTTAAAAAGAAAGAGGTAAACTTTTTCTTTTCAAGAAAGGGTTTTGTTGCTCCCCTGTTCAAAAGACACAGAATATTAGAGTTGGGAAAATGAAAACAATAACAAATATTTATTAATTACCTACTGCATGCAGAGTATCATGCAAGAGCATTCAGGTAAAAAGCTTTGTCTCATAGGGGAATAAGATACCAACACAGATTCAATTCAAATTATCAGATTTATCAGATATTATCAAATAATTATCAGATAATTATCAAATTATCAGATAGAAGTACCTACAGTGTTCAGAGTAC
This sequence comes from Notamacropus eugenii, assembly GCF_028372415.1. Lineage (NCBI taxonomy): Eukaryota > Metazoa > Chordata > Mammalia > Diprotodontia > Macropodidae > Notamacropus > Notamacropus eugenii. The sequence goes on along the minus strand of NC_092876.1, from coordinate 198,558,404 downwards.
CCTACTGAGGACACAAAGATAAAAATGGAATTGTTCCTACCTTGAGAGACCTTAGATTTTACTGGGTGAATCCATGAAGAAATGTGATACACAGTAGAGAGGGAGGGGACCAAGAGAACTCTAGGAAAATTTGAGAAGGGAGATAATACTGACAACCGAGAGGATGGGGGAAGGGATATAGCAGATATGGTAAGTGGGTATGATGAGGGAATGCCTTCCAAGAATGGTGGATGAAGTGTGCAAATGCATGGAGGCATTGACAGTGCCATTCATGTTGTGGTTAGGACAGCCAGTAGTCCAAATTGGCTGGATCATAGAGTAAACAGAGTCAGTGGTGTAAAATAATGCTAGACAGGAGATCGGAGCCAAATTGTAGAGTGTCTGAAATGTGAGGATGAGGACTATGTGCCTTATCTTAGAAGCGATAGGGAGCCACTGATGGATTTTGAGGAGAAGAGTGATCTGTGCCTTAGGAAGACAATTTTTGATATCTGTATGGAGAATAGATGTGGAAAAGGAAAGACTTAAGGCAAGAAGTCTAAGTAGGGAGGCATTACAGTATTCCAGGGGGATAAGGGCCTGAACTAGGGTGGAAACTATGTGGAGGTCGAATCTACAGGACTTGGCAACTGATTGGATAAGAAGGAAGTGTTAAGAATGACTCCAATAATTTGAACGTAGGTGACTGAGAAGATGGTGGTACCATCAACAGAAATAAGGAAGATTAAATCAAAGGAAGATTTTGGAGTGAAGGTATTACAATATCAGGCAATTCATGTTTATCATAGTTATCTGCATTAGAAACTTACAAAAGAAATTGCGGTGTGAGGGCTCACATGTAACTATGTGAGTTACAAAATATAGTGCTGTTACTGACCAGGACAATCATGGAAGACCTTCAGGGAGGATGGACTTTACTTGATGCATTTTTTTGCTTCCTGTCCCTCACACCTGAAAACTCTCCTTTTCCCTACTTTCTGGCTTCCTTCGAGCCTCAACTAAAATTCTGTCTTCTGCCAGAAGCCTTGTCAGTTCTCCCTTACTGCTATTGACTTCCCCTCTGAGATTATCTTCCATCTATCCCATATATACCTTATAGACACTTAGCTGTTCATATGCCACCTTCCTCGTTAGAATGTGAGCTCCTTGAGGTGAGGGATGGTATCTTCAGCACTTAGTGCAGTACCTGACATGTAGTAAGCACTTAGATGTTTGTTGACTGACTGAATAGGAATTTAGGAGGCAAAGAATTGAAAGTATAACATTCCAGGCATAGAGAATGGTGTGAGCAAAGATATGCATGCACGAAGGAGTAATGAAAGGGTCAGAGAATACTGCAGTATGTCTGAAATATAGAGTATGAATGGTAGTCATTTGAGATAGCTGGAAAAGAACAGCGATTTCCACTAAACTGCTCGACCCCAGGGTACTTTGCAGTTGTTACAAGGGGTTCTAGAATCCTTATGTGCACTAGACATTGTAATGATCTCTGCTTAGATTACATAAAATATACAATATAAATGCAACTACTGTCATGGTGGGGGCCCATGGAAGTAAGGGATGCTAAAAATGGCTGGAAACCACTGATCTTGTCCATGGCATAGTGATTACACATGTATAAACTGTAGCAGATTACTTACCACCTCAGGAAGTGGGGAGTGACGAAAAGGAGAGAGGAATAAAATTTGGAACTCATAACTTTAAAAAACAAACAAATGCTAAAAATTCTTTTAACATGTAATTGGAGAAAATATTATAAAAACAAAAATACATTGGACAACCTCCTGTCCTCCCCTCCCCCAAAATACAAGACTGGAGTTAGAGTCAGAATATTTTTACCTCTTCTCAAATGCTTATATAAAAGTCTTGGGGATCGTATTCCAACAGTAGCTCTGTCACTTATTACACCTATTGTGTCTTTTGATAAATCACTTCACTTTTGTGAGGCAATTTCCTCCTCTGTAAAATAATACTTGCTCTACCTACTTGATACAGTTATTGTAAGGCTCAAATGAAGCCTAGGGCTTTATGACTATAGAGTCCATAGAAATACATTCTCTTCTACTCTTTTCCAACTACCTCATTTTGCACAGAGAGAACTGAAACCCTTAGACATCAAGTGATTTGCCAAAGATCACATAGCTAGTTCTTCTGAGTGGTTAGAACCGAGATTTCCTCATGGCTAGTCCAATTCCCTTCCCACTTCTGCTGAGTAAGAAGTCTCTGTGACCTATGGAACAGGCTTGTATTGTCAGCAGTAAGTCTAATGATGTAGGTGACTATCGATCACCCAGCATTCTCTGCCTTACTGTCAAGTTTTGGGTTCTATAAGTATGTATCAATCATAATATATTATGTATAGTTGAATGATACTCCTCCGTTCTTTCCAGATCCAATGGTGTTTCAGTGATTCATTCATACCTCAATGGTAATAGTTCAGTAAGAGTTTGATTAGATGAATTTCTCAAGATAAAACTCCTCGTGTTGGAGTCTGATTTTTTCCTTTTTTTTTAGACTTCTAGCCATAAAGCCAGCTTTCAAAACGATAGAGTCAACTCGGAAGCTTAGTCTTTTATTATGGGTGGTCTCCTACCCCCATGACCACATGAAAATGATAAGAGCCCCTCATGATACCTTTTAGGCAAATGGGTGACTTGGTTGTTTATGGACACATTGTTGGAATGACCACAATCACTTTGGCATAGGTAAATAGTGAGCTGGGCACTAGGGGCTTCTCTATGAATGTTTACAGTTTTCTTACATCCCTAAGATGTTTACAATGTGGACACTGGAAGATGAGCATTATCATTTATGTCGTTTTGGAAGCTCTATTTTAGGTTCCTGAAAATTCTGTGTCTGTTTCTCCAACTCCAGCAATGGATGTCCAAAGGCCCCAGAGGTTTATTAATAAGGCCCTTGAAACTCCCCTTGATGGTCAAATTCTAATGCAAACAATGGCAGGAGTAAGGTATAAATGTGTTGGCCCAGGGTCTTTCATCGTGTCTTTCTGTCATTTCTTCTTCAAAACTTTACAGACAATGATGTACATGTGTAACTTATGTTTACTCTCCTTCCCATTGATTACTACCAATGCATCTGATAGCACATTTATAACCCAACCACAAAAGGCAGCTAGAATTGTCCCAGTTCTGGCTTCTCTGTGGAAAAACTATCTCCAACAAATTCCCGGCACCATAAGCCTTCTCCTCATCTTTCTCCTCCTTCTTTGCCCCTTTTGTTCCTCCTTGTCCCTCCTCTGAAAACGTGGCAATTGAAGAAAGTTAACAGACTCTTAAATGAGGAAGAGCATGTGGGCTGAGTAGAAAGGCCAGAGCTTCACTAGTTTAGTAGGCATTTTTCTTCATTCACTCCAGGTGACCTCTGTATTGTTCAGTCATACTCATTGCCCAGTACGTCACTGGCAGTCCAGGGCATTGGCAGCAGGCACAGTAGAGGCTCAGGAGCACTGAACTCCTGCCCAACACACTGGTCTCCCAGTGTCTCTCATTCATACCTCTGAAACTTCCATTTTCTCCTGATGGCATTCACTCGCCTCTCCTCAGGCACAGCCTTCCTCTAGGAAGAAGGATGAAGGGGGGCAGAGCCAGGATGGTGGAGTAGAAAGACGCATATACTCTAGCGCTTCCCCCGCAGCCCACAAAATACCAGTAAAAAATGACTCTCAACAAATTCTAGAGTAGTAGAAGCCATAGAACAACAGAGTGAAAGAGGTTTCCAGTCAAAGGTAACCTGGAAGACTGACAGGAAAGATCTATCTCACGGGACACTGAGTGGAGCAGAGCCCAGCTCTGGCTGCACAGCACTGGAAGGAACAGGACCCAAACAGACCTCTGGGGCAGAATTCCCAGCAGGGAGAGTCCCAGATCTCTCAACCCATAAGTGCCAAAGAAAGTTCCAAAGGTCATTGTGGGAGGGCTTTCCCAGCTGGGAGACAGGGGAATGGGGTGCCCCCAGCACTGACCCCAGGCAGCAGCACCCGGGGTCCATTGTCCAGGTAGCTCAGCTTAAAGCCTTTGGTAGAATTGAGCAGCTGATCTGAACCTCAGCCCTCAGTTCTCTGGGAAAAAAAGTATTCAAGACACACTTAAGTTTAATCAGCATGATTAACATTTTCTCCATCACTTTCTTAAGTCTAAACACTCAACAAAACAATAAATCAAGTCCTAATTGGTAGCATTTGACAATTTACAAGGTATAAATGCTCACACTGAAAATTTAACAATCAGATCTTCATCCCAACCCTGCCTTTTATCATTGTGTCTGCTCTCCTCTGGATGCTTTCCATATTATTAATGTCTTTCTTAAAATGTGATTCCAAAGAACCACAATACTGAACACAATACTCCATATGTGATCTGACCAAGGTAGAGTATAGCAGGACTGTTTTCTCCCTAGTATTTGTAGATGCATAATCACAGTCTTTGATACTAGGTCTCTTTATGTAGTCTAGTATTTCATTATCTTTTTGGGCTACGTATCCCACTATTGACTTATATCAAACTGTCCCCCCATCTATCAACTATGAATCCCCTTCCCTGGAAGTTGTTTATATGGACTGAGGTCACATAACCCCATTATAGAATGGAACTAGTAGTACCTATTGTATAGTACCTACCTTACAGAGTTGCTGTGAGGTTCAAATGAAATAATGTATATAAACTCTTTCTCAAACCTTGAAGTGCCATTAAACATCAGTCATTATTTTTGTTTCATATCATACTTGTTAACTTGATTTCTTGTACCCAAATGTACATTTATTCTATTAAATTTCATCTTAGATTCAGCTTTAAGTTCTAGCCTGTTAAGGTCTTGTTTGGGTCCTGACTCTTATCCAGCATGTTATCTCTCCCTCCCAGATTTGTGTCATCTACAAATATGATTGCCATGTCAACTATGTCTTTAACCAAAGTCATTGGGAAAAAGCATTGAAAAGGACAGGACCCAGTGCAAGATTCCTAAAAACCTCCTTTCAAGCCAATATCAAACTACTAATTACTGCTTTCAAGATTCAGCCAATCAACCACTTCTGAGTCTAGCTAACCATATGACCATCTGTACAATGTTTCTTCATCTGGTCAATTAGAGCAGCATGAGAGATTTTGTCAAATACTTTGCAAAAATCAAGGTAAACTCTATCATCTATAACATTCCTTTGATTTACCAAATCATTGAAATCAAATGAGATACCTGTAGTAGATGCCATGTAAATTCTTATTCCCTTCCTTTCCCTCTTCTCTATCAGTCTAGTAGGGGGTTATCTCTAGTTGTCCTGATCTATATCTTGCCACTGGACCCAGAGGCTCTGGAGGAGAAAGTGAGGTGGGTAACTTTGCACAGCCCTCCCTCATTTAAATCCATGACTTGCAAGTCATGGCTTCACCTTCCTGATGTTATAGTCCTCTTCAAGAATGAAGTACGAACCACAATCTGTGAGTAGTCTCAGCTGCCCCACTGGGGACTCAGCTGGTCAGTTTCAGTTGGTCAGTTCAGCTTCCTTCCCTTCCCTTCCCTTCCCTTCCCTTCCCTTCCCTTCCCTTCCCTTCCCTTCCCTTCCCTTCCTTTCTCTTCCCTCTCTGTATTTGTCTTCTATTATTTGTCATTGCTTCCACCTTCTAAACATTTTTTTAAAAACCTATTATTTGATTAGTGCCCTATCTACAGCTTTCTCTTTAGACAACCCCCACTTTTTTCCTTCTTAATGGAATTATTATCTTCAGAATTCCATCATTGAGTTCTTCTCATTCCTCATTTGTTGACTTACTCAACAGGAACGCCACCTCAGTCTTCCTCTGTACCTCATAATGTAGTGGAAAGAATACTGAATTGGAGTCAGAGGTCCTTGGTTCAAGTTTTGAATGTCCTATTTGCTTTAGGGCAAATCAATTCACCACTCTGGGCAGTTTCTTCAGTACAATGAGATGGTTGGATTAGATAACCCATAAGAAAGTACTTTCTTTCTACCTCTAAATCTCTGCTTCTAGGATTTCCTTCCCAAATACTAGGATGCGTGTCAAACTATATCCAGTTTTCCTCCTTATCACAAATCTAAGATGGAAGGGTCACTTCTACTCAAATTTCTCTGTCTTGGCAAACCAAGATATTATTAGCTGTTCTGCTTTGGGCAGAGAGAAAGTTTCAGCAGTCATCTAGATAATTACAGTCCCCATCATGACACTGTCACATCTCCCACTGTACATAGAGAACAGAAAAGAACAGTGACAAAACTACTTGGACAAACCAGATATAGTGATGATAAAGTCAATGTTCCACAATCCAGCTAAAACGAGGATGGCACCATAATAATCCTAACAACAGATCTGGGCTCCTCCAAGACAAGCTCTCTGTCTTTCTCTGCTATCCCACTTATCCCACTCTGCTCACAATGGCACTCAGCTAGTGCTGACTGATGGACGTGAACCCTTGCTGGTATTAAAAGTTAAGAGTGCCCAGGACCAGTGAGGAGACTCTAGGCCCCTGCAGATTACCCAGGTCAAAGTGATTCATTCATAGGCTACTACCTTAAATGTAGACACTTACTGCCTGTTGGGTTAGTCATTCATCCAATACTCTTCATCAGTACTAAAGTCAGAAAAGATAGGATCTTTTACATGGTAGGGCTTTATTTGTATGAAATATTTCAAGTAGGGCAGGTGGAGGATAGGCAGTGTCGGGGAGCAGTACTGATTTGAATAAATAACAATACCTTCTTACCTTCATTAAACTCCCACAGTGAGTTTTGACTAGACTGAGGATATAAGAGACTCAGGGTTCTACTCTGAGGCAGCTCCTATCTCAAAAATTCATTTAATGTAAAATGTTGCATTAATGCAGAATGTAAGCCATTGCTGCTATAAATAGCAGAAGCTTAAGTCATGCTGACGGTGAGAATTTTGACACATGAAATTGGGTAATGCCTCCAGGAGTGTCAGCTCTGGATATGAAGGACAATGACATCTACATTACTGCCAGGGTTCCAGAGACTTAAAAGAAGATGAATTTAAAGTAGGGCTTCAACAGAATTGGTCCTCTGACCAAAGAGCATTCTTCTACACCAGGCACCTAGTAGGTACTCAATAAAAAGAGGCTGTCTCCACTTTTCAGGACTTCCAATTAGTAGCTGTCCAGCACTGCCTAAATTCTTTCCCCACTCATTCCTTGGTTTTTGCTGCTGTATCCTAGACCTGCCATGATAAAAGAAAGAAGAGCAGAGAGAGGGAGGTTTGGGAGGGGAGGGGGCCAGGTAGGACTCTGTAAACTGTGAGGCTGTCATTTCGGGAATCAGACCACAAACAGGTCCAGAGTTCCCCTAAGCCAAGGAGTGAGGCAGCCTCTCCCTCTCTTCTCCTGTCCTTTGCTTCAGGCTACCCTTTCATGTCTCCTCTGTTTCTTTCCCCTTCAAAGCTGCCTTTGATGTATGGGGGTGGGGGGGCAAGGGAGAGAGGCAGAGGAGGAAGGGCAGAAAAGGGACCAATCTAAAGATCTGAGTTGGGGGGCTCCTGATCTCCAAGCTCACATTCCAAAAGTTAAAGTTAAGTGATTTGCATAAAGTTACTGATTAGTAACCAGGTCTGGAACCAAGGTCTCCTTATTCCTATAGCAGTGTTCTTTTTGCTATAAGATCTGCAGGCTCTCTTTTGGAAAGGAATGACCCAGTCAGTGAGTCTGAAGGTTTCAGCTTTCTACAGAGAAGCATTCATTAGGAGGAGAGAGGGGCAGAGAAAGGAGAAGGAGGGAGGAAGAAAAGAAGGGAGGGAGAAAGGAAGGAAGAAACAGAGGGAGGCAGGAAGGTAGGGAAGAAGAGAAGGATGGAGGAAGGAAGGAATAGAAGAATGAAAAAAGGAAGGAATGAAGGGAGGGAAGAAAAAAGGATTTATTAGGTACCTACTACGTACCAAGTACTATGCTAAGTTTTCCCAAATATTGTCTCATTTGATCCTCACACCAACTCTGTGAGGGAGGTGGGTTATTATTCCTATTTTACAATTCAGGAAACTGAGGCAAACAGATTAAGTGATTTGCCCAATATTACACTGCTTGTAAGTGTCTGAGATCACATTTGAACTCAGGTCTTCCCAACTGGAGCCCCAACACTCTATTGATTAAATTCAGTCTTCCCCGGCCAACATCTGAAACAAGCATTTTGGATATGGCACCCAAATTATCCTCCTGCAAAGCCCTTTGAAATGTTGTATAGGCAAATATTATTGAGAATGTTTAGTGAATTTATTCTACGTCATGTATTAGTTTTAGATAGACCGTATTTGAGACACAGGTTTTATTGTTTGCATGCAGTTTGTATACATTTTAGTACGTTAGAATTCCTTGCATAATTGATGTGTATAATATAATTAGGGAGGGATATAGGAGTAATGGGGACTTCAACCTTCCTGACATCTGCTGGAGGGCTCTCTATGCTTTAAAAATAAACAAACAAAAACAGTATGTAGCTGATAATGTCATCCATCAGAAGGTTAAGAAAGAGAGAGGGGAGCTGTTATTCCTCCTGGCTCTGTAAAGAAGAAATTATTGACCAAGTGGAAATAATGAGAACCTTGAGAGAAGGGTTCATTGTAGAGTTTTTGATAGATAAAAAGGGAATGCTAGTTCATATAATGATGTTGAATGACCCTGTAAAGGCCATCCTAGGGAGAATATGCCCAGGGCTTCCTTTCAAAACTTCTAGAGACTCTACAAACAAGCTAACTCCTTGCTTAGGTTTTGGGGGTGATGGACTTCTTGGTTGAGGTTAACTGTGTAGTGGCCCAGCAAAAGGAATTTTTGGAGCTCTAGAATGAAGGAATAGAACTTGAATGGTTTTTTGGTTGTTGGCTGCCCTCTTTAACGAGCAAGAGATGTGGTAAAAGCATTTTCTCACTAGTCTGAGATTGTGGCAATTTTGCCCACTTGCTGTCCAAGGCTTGGCCCCTTTGTTACTTTCACCATGTTTCCTCTGCTTTATAGTAGGTTGATTGTATCAGCAGTGGTAAGAGTGAGCCAGCACCAAGTGAGATGGCTACCAGAGCCTTTGTAGTTGGAGCTGAATTGGGATCAGACTGGAAGTAAAGAAACAGTCTGTGTCAGTGAGAAAGAGGCATGGCGGGGAGGAAGAGTGACAGACAGAGAGAGACAGAGCAGACAGAGACAGAGAGACAGAGAGAGAAATGGAAAAGCAGAGGGAGAGCAAAGGTGAAATATAAACTGGCTAGTAAGTTCACTTCTAAAAATTATTTATGTCTCAATGAGACTTCAAATATTAGCCTCCCAACAGATTGTATCAGTAATGATAATTAACCATTCTTTAATATAGGCCATGATTTTTTTATGTTTAACAATCCCTTTTCTATTTGGGAATAAACATGATTCCTACCTGATTCATATTTGTACATTCAGCATTTTTTCTCCTTCTTTGGGATAACCTGAGACTAGAGCCTAAGGTAACATTTTAATTAGTTTTTGTGTGTTCGTGCTTCGTTGCCAAAAAAGACCATGCCATCAGAGAAATAATGACATGACTTGCACTTGACTTTGTTTTTGAGTGAGTGAGGGCTGTGCAGGTCACCAGCCTCACTTTTCCTCCAGAGCCGTCTGAGTCCAGTGACCAGATATTCATAAGGGTGACTGGAGATGACCCAGGATGAGGCAAGTGGGATTAAGTGACTTGCCCAAGGTCACACAGCTAGTGAGTGTCAAGTGTCTGAGGTGAGATTTGAACTCAGGTCCTCCTGACTTCTGCACTGGTGCTTTATCCACTGCACCACCTAGCTGCCCCTATTTTAATTAGTAACATTCCTCAAGAAGCTGAGATGGGGGTAATGAGCTAATAAATGTAAGAATTGGGGATCCTGATTCTCCTGCTGTAAATTCAGACTTCCCCTAGGGCAGGCCTGCACAACCTCTCTATTTTTTGTGGGATGCCTGGAAGCTTTTGGCAGGCCACAGGTTGTATAGGCCTGTCCTAGAGCTTAACCCCGGGCAGATTAGGGGTGAAGTAAAGAACGGTGTTTGGCACAGGTCACCAGTCTTCGTGGCTTTTGCTAAGCATTACTTAGCTAGCTACTGCACCAGGCTAGGCATAGCATGACACAGATCTTAGCCTGTGGGAGAGTGGGTTTCAGAATCTTCATAGGTTAGATTGGTATTCCCATAGTCTGAAACTTTATAAAGGCTGTCAGAGAAAGAAGGATGGAACATGCTCATGAAAATGCATTTGACCGTAGTAATAAATGATTCTGATTAAAGAAAGGGAGACCAATATTTCAATCAGACCAACCTCTGATGAACAAATACTTTGTACAATTGTGTTGTAAAGGTATGCTACTGAAAAGGAATAACAAAAAAAAGTGGCATAGGCTTATGTCAATAGCTTCAGGAAGTTCACATTCAATACAAACCGAGGCTCATGGGAAATGCTAGGGGGAAAATCATGGGCAGGTGCTCAGAAGAGTTGGGTAATACCTAACTCTCACTTATGTGAGAGGAGACTTCCAGGTTCAACGTGAAGAAAGAATTATGTAAGAGGGACCATGGTGGCTGTGGAGGGCAAACAGAAATTGAGAAAAAGTACCAGGTAAGACCTGGAGGCAGGGGAGATGCAGCGAGCCAACCACAGACTTGCAGAAAGGCATTGCTGCATCCATGGAGGCCTTGGAGGGAAGAAGCTAGCCAAATGATCAGCACGGCTACAGTGTACGGAAAGGGAAAGAAAGGATCATGGCAGTAAGTCACAGTATTGAGGACCCATGATGTAGAGGCACATACTTGAACCTTATCTTTTACTGGTTCTATGAGACAAAGGAAATGTCTCACTCCGTGTGTGTGTGTGTGTGTGTGTGTGTGTGTGTGTGTGTGTGTGTGTGGTGGGATGGGAATGGGGGAATGGTTGCCTCTAGGGAACTCAAACCACATTTGGGTAGTACTATAAATTGGAAGGACTATACAGGGCTGTGTGGGAAGGAGACCATAAATTTTCCTAACTATGTATGGACTTGAGTATGAGTCCTTTCTGTATTTTTGTTGTATAAATAACACTTCCCTAAGTTTAATGGTCTTTTAGTCAGAGTGCTTATAGAGGGACTGAAGGTCTTTTTGGGACAGTAAAATGTGCTAGATACTGAAGTTGTCATGGCAGAAGCCAGGAAGATACATGTGAGGACTTCCAAAATGGTACTTGGGTCCTCCTGTCAAGAAGGTGGCTCTGACACCAGAATTTCCATAAAAATAAGAGTTTTTTTAGCTATGCTAGGAGGAAAAAATCAAAATGAAAGCCAGATACTCTAAATCTATGCTTTTTACCTCATTTTCATCTAATTGGTAAAAATGTTGAAAGATAGAACTCTCCAGCATTGGAGAGATTGTGGGAATTTTGCCATACTAATACACTCTTGATCAAGCTCTGATGTGGTCCAACTATTCTACAAACCAAGGGGTATTCTTCAGGAAAAATTACCAAACTGTTCATACTATTTGACTCAGACATTCCCCCCCTGAGCGTGTAACCCAAGGAGGTAAATGGTAGAAAAGAATGATCTCATATGTAATGAAATACTCAAAGCAACACTCCTTGTAGAAGCAAAAATCTGAAAACAAAGTGGGTCCTCACTGTTTGAGGAATGGCTAAATGAATTGTGGTATATGGATATAATTGAATATGTATGAAAGGACAAATACTAGGAATTCAGAGAAACATGGAGAGACTTATGTAGATTGATGCAGAAAGAAGAAAGTGCAACCAGAACAAAGTACACCATAATACACTATAATAATGTAAATGAAACATCACTAAAAGATGTGTTTCCAGATGATACACAAGGTCAAATCTTGATTCTAGAAACTTATGGTGAAACACATTTTCTCCCTTTTAGTTGAGAGATGGTGGACTATAGGTACAGATTGTTTCATGCACTGGAAGATTCTATGGCTGTGCTTAAAATGTTTTTGTTATGAGAGGTTTTGTGTGTGTGGGGTTACTGAGAAATGACAGTGATGGAAAAAATGTAAAGGATCAAGAAGACAGTAATAGAGTAAAATACAGGAATAAATCTCTGATGGTATGAGGAAGGGGAATAGGCCCACTGCTTAGGGCATGTGGACAGATGATAACAGATAACAGGAAAACAAGCACAATTGTAATTCTTTAACTGGAGGACTACACAACACGTATTGGCTTCTGTATTCTCAGAGGGAACAAAAAGTTTTAAGAGACTTAAACCCTGTGATAAATTAAAAAATGGCAAGAGAACTTTGAGCTACCCTCATTGAGAATATATCTCCTGGATAAGTATTATTAAGTATACCAAAAGAATTTGTCGGCATGTTTGCTGGCATTTTATTGGTGATCTTTGAAGAATCGCAAAGACCAAGACGTGCCACAGACTGGAGAAGAGCAAATGTCCCAATTTTCAAAAATGGAAGAAAAGGTCAATTCTGCAAATGATAGACCAATAAGTAGGTCACTAATTCCTAGAAAATTCTAGCAATAATTATTAAAAATAGTTATTAGGTAAACACTTAAAAAGAGGTGCTCATTATGATCCATTATGGGTTATGAAATCATTTTATTTTTTAAGACTTAAAAGATTAGTAGGCGTTAGAGAGAGAACTGATGAACTCAGAGTGCAAACTGAAGCATAATTATTTTCACTTTAATTTTCTTGCCTTTTTTTGTTTGCTACATGGCTAATATGGAAAAATGCTCTGTGTGATTTCACTTGTATGATTGCTTACTGTCTCAATGGGTAGGGGAAAGGCTGAAAGGAGGGAGAGAATTTAGAGCTCAAAAAGTTTTTAAAAAATGAATGTTAAAAATAAGGAAACAATAATTTTTTTAAATATGAAAAGATAAGTCATAAAATACCATAGACATGATAAAAACTTTTCTTCAAGGAATTTGGCAAAGATTCTCATATATTGTGGACAAATGGATAGTAGGGTTAGTGATGGTCTTAGAAAGATGGGCTAGATCTGAGTCTTCTTATAGGCATTTGGGAAAGATGCTTTGAATAAAGATGGATAATTCGAGAGAGTGAACTGATGATCCAAAGAATTACCTCCTGGAGGAGACAGGAGGGGATGGGAACAAGGACACAAGTGAAAAAGTTGGCCTTCGTGAGAAGTGCTACCTCTTCTTCCATGACTGGGAGAGAATAGGTGATGGTATTGGGGAGAATTAAAGGTATAGTATTTTCTTGGTAAAGGAGGGAAGACCTCAACTTCATGATTTCCTAATCAAGCTCCAAGAGCATTGATTAATAAATGAACATCAACTCTGAGGGATGTCTCTAATGAAGTTCTTTAGGGCTCAGTCCTTGAATTTGATGTGTTTTTTTTCTCATTGAATTTTATGAGGGTTTAGATGGTACATTTATCAAATATGTGAATGGCTTGTAACTGAAAAAGATTGTCAATACATTATTAGATGATAGAATTGGGATCCAAAATGATTTTGACAGACTAGAATTATAGGCTGAATCGAATAAGATAAAATTCAGTAGGGACAAATATGAAGTTCTATAAACTAGGAATTAATTTTGGTGGCACTTCCAGTATACCCTGAGTTAAGTAGCATGCAAAGATCAAAGTCCTTAGCTTGGGTTGATAGAAGCATACACAAAATGAGGGAATGATAGTCCCACTGTACTGTACCTTGGTCAGATTATACCTGGAATGCTTTGGTCAGTTTGGCAGCATTCTAGAAGAGACATTGACTAGGTGGAATTAATCTATGTAAAGGCAGATTGCTGAAAGTTCTCAGGAACATAGGTCATTTGATGGAAATGGAGATGTTTAGCCTAGAGAAGAGAAGGCTGATGAGGGACATGTTGGTCCTCTAACATGTGAGCGATTCTATGATTCCATCTTCAAATTTTTGAAAAGCTATCACAAGGAATGGGGTTAGACTTGTTTGGCATGACCCTACAATGGAGAATTAGGAGCAGTACTTGGAAACTACAGAAAGACAGATTTAGGCTCATTGTAAGGGAAACCCAGCTCTAATGAGCAGAGCTGTCCCAAAGTGGTTGGGTTGGAGAAGTGGTGGGTTTTGTCTCTCTGGAAATCTTCAAGCAAAGAGTGAAATCTTAGTCACTGAGGATTGTGCAGAAGAGATTTATGCTTCAGATACGGGTTAGACCAGGTGGTCTCTGAAGTTCTTCCAAATCTATGACTCTTAGATTGGATTTTAAAAAAATTTCCTCATATTTTTATAAAATAGTGGTTACTGGTTCCAGTTTGGTTGTATAATCTCAGGCAAATCTCATTACCTCTCTGAGCTGTTTTTCCTCATCTGTAAAATGGAAGAATTGAATTGGATCATTTCTAAAATTTCTTCTACTGATAACATTCCAAGATTCAGAACATAATTTTACTATTTCATATTGTTTTAGATCTTCTTAGTTATGTTTTTCTTTTTGCTACATGTATTTATTGGTCATGGCAAAGATTTATATCATTTTTGGTCACGAATATTACTGCAGTGACAAATGTTCCTTTTGAAGAATGAAAACAACTTTCCAGCTCTCTCCATTCGTAAGGTCACCTCTTCTCTCTTCTGTCCACTCAATACAAACTCCAGTGTATCCAGCCCTGTCATGGTACAGCTAAAGAGACTAAACTGATGATACTTTTGTCCAGGATCATAGAATAGTCAGTAGCAAAGGACAAGCTGAAACTTTGGCCCTCTGACAGGACTTTCACTCTTCTTGCCACCATATCAAACTTCTGGGATGGTCTTTACTTTGAAAAACTGCATTCTCTACACTAGTATATGCTACATATCCTATATTCAAATATCTTGATGGAGATATTGAACTTCAAGACATACTTTTTGTTTTTTTAAATAAAAACCAAGCAAACCCAAAACTCACCTAATATACAACACTGGTCCTGTTTTGAATCCATATCTCTTAAAAAAAAAAAAACCCAGGAAGAAGAGACAATGTTGATGGAGGAAAAAGCATTTATATGATGCCAAATTAAAATAACCAGTCACTCTGGAAAAAGGCATCCTAAAAAAAAATTCTTAACCAATAGTAACAAACTCTGCTTTTTGTCTGCTTAGCTATCAACAGAATCTGGTTAGTGGATTCTGAGTAAACATTCTAAATAAGTTTAGCATAGGGCAGAGGTGAAACTTGAGAGAGTTCAGATGGAAGATATTATATATATGTATATAAATATATTTAAAATTGTGTTGGCATATACACACATACATATATGTGTATAAATACACATACGTATAGATACACAAAACATACATACACGTTACATATAATTATGTATATGTAATATATATATCTACACATAGATATAGATATCCACATACATGCAACTAGGCAGTGCAGTAGGTAGAGAGTCAGGCCTAGAGTAAGCAAGGCTCATCTTCCTGAGTTCAAATCTGGCCTCAAACACTTAATAGCTGTGTGACCTTGCTAGCTGTGTCACTTGACCCTGTTTGCCTCAATTTCCTCATCTGTAAAATGAACTGGAGATGGAAATGGCAAACTACTCCAGTATCTCTGCCAAGAAAAACCCCAAAGGGGTCACAAAGAGTCAAAGACAACTAAAAACGACTCAACCACCACCACTACCACAACAAATATACATATATACATATGTGTATGGTGTGTGTGTGTGTATGTGTATTCATGGAGTAGAGATTTCCTTGATATAAGGGGGAATAGGAAGGATAAAGGGAAGGAGGAGGGAACAAACATTTATTAAGTGACTGCTATGTGCCAGGCACTATGCTAAGCCCTTTACAAATATGATCTTATTGAATACTCACAACCACACTGAGAGGCAGGTGCTGCTATTATTCCCATTTCACAGTTGAGGAAATTGAGGCAGACAGAAGTTAAGTGACTTGCCCAGGGTTCTATCTCCAGGGTATATCAGGAGCAGGACTTGAACCCAGGTTTTCCTGACTTACAGTTCAGCTTTTTATACTGTCCTGTTATATGTCTGAAAATCAGGGCTGCTCACTCGAAATCAAAATATCATTGTGCTGTAACACAAAAGCTAATCAGTAGGTCCCAGTTGTATCCAATGTACCCAAAAGTTCATGCAGAAGCTGATACAGTGCAAAAGAACAGTGAATATGCAAACAGGAACTTGGAATGCTTTCTAACCTGGAACGTCTTCTGGTGAGCAGAGAGAGGGGCACTGGTCTGATTGCAGTTTGGAAATGGGACCCAGAATAGGCCTCTCTCAACAATCATTCTTATTTTGAAAGCTGGGACTGCAAGGTGACCTAGAACAACCCAGAAAGCTAAGCAACAAAGGCTCCCTGTAATGAGATAAGATAACTGGCAAATACCAATTCTCTGAAACAAGGTTAGGCAAATAGCCTCATTGGATATATAATATGGTAAATATTGATAAATCAGCCTTTAAAAGAATTTGAGTGTGAAGGGAACAGTACATTCCTGTGATTACTCAGAAACAGTGTTTTCTGTACCTTTAAGCCCGGAAGCCCGAGGATTCAGAAAAGGGATGTGGTAAGCAGAAGCAGCTCATTGTTGCTGAATCGAGATTTCTAGCTTCCATATTCCCATGAACCCCCTTGATTTTATTAGGTATAGGAATACGGGGGCTGTTCACGGTTTACAGAAATTTTAACAGGGAACTGGGGTCCCTTGAAATTCATGAAAGGGTTTGGGGAAAATGCTCTCACTTTCCAGTTCTGTGTGTTGTCTTCTCTAATCCCCAACAAGGTCAGGAGAGCTATAGCTAAGTATGCGTGCAGCCCCAGGCTGCTGGAC
Source organism: Notamacropus eugenii (assembly GCF_028372415.1). Lineage (NCBI taxonomy): Eukaryota > Metazoa > Chordata > Mammalia > Diprotodontia > Macropodidae > Notamacropus > Notamacropus eugenii. The sequence goes on along the minus strand of NC_092876.1, from coordinate 198,541,626 downwards.
CATCCTAACCACACAGTCTAGCAAGGGAACTAGGAAAGTTTGAGAGACAAGTCAGTGGGAAGAGACAGTCTAAATGCTGCCTTCAAAGCCCATGAAGGACTAGCCAAGACATCCTTAACCTGGAGTTCATGCTCTTGTTTTTAAAAAAAAAAAGAAAATATTTTGATATGTTTTCCAATAAAGTTTATTTCCTTTATAGTCCTGTTTTATACATTTAAAAACATTATTTTGAGAAGCAGTGCACAAACGCCACAAAAGTGACAAAGGGGAACATAGCAGAACAAAGGGTAGGATCCCCTGGGCTGGACTATGCTGTTGGATGGCTCATCCTTGTGCCTCTCAGGTAATCCCTTCCTTTGTCTCTCTTTGGAGAGGGAAGGAGAAGCAGCACAGATCTGCAAACCCTGGAAAGTATGCCTAGTGGCCTGACCTTGTGGGACTTTGTCTACCCTAGTTTTGTGGAGGTGGTCAGACCATCGCAGCAGCCCACTTTTCTTAGGTTGCTCTGGATGAGAGTAAGAAAGTTATTTTGAGTATTGCCAATATCTGTCACTAACCGCTTAGAGTTCTCTTTCTCCACTTCAGGTGGGCAGAAGCCTAGCCAAACAAGTGAACTGGAGAATTCTCTGCCCCTTCTTGGTCTCCTTACTAGGTTTAGGAGAAAGATGTGGCTGCTAGAATTGTCTGAGTAACATGAATAATAATGTACTGGCAACAGCACCAGCACCAGATAGGAAGTTAAACAACCTGGAAATTTGTCCCAGTTCTGCCATTTGACTGGGAACAAGACATTTCATATCTTGGAACTTCAGTTTTCTTATCTGTAAAACTGAGATAATAATATGTGGACTACCAGGGTTCCCCTTCCAGGTGGTGAGAAATATGTTTATGTCCTGTAAGCCTTAAAGCCTTAGGTATAGATGAGCCAAAGCAATGGAAACTCAACCCGATAAGGTTTCAAGATGGAGCAATGAACCCTGTGCTATTGTTAATGACTCCTGGCATGTAACATAAAACTCATGAGGTGTTTTATCATTCGTTCAATTTTTAAAAAAAGGATTTTGCTCAATGTAGAAATGTTTCTGACTTATTCCTTTTAAGATATTTCTACTTCCTGCCCATGTCTGTTCATACATTAATCCTTTGGATCTTTCTAGCCTTTCTTCATCTCTAAAACAGCACAGACTCAGTGTGGTTCAGTCCATTGGATATCAAGTCAGAAGGCCTGGTTTAAAATCCATATCTTATATGTCTTTTGACCAACCATTTCCCTTTTCTGGGCTTTAGTTTCCTCATTTTTAAAGTGAGGGGAAAAGACTAGATAACCTGTGATGTCCCTTCCAGCTCTAAATCCTGTGATTTTTTTTCATTTTGAAAAGATGTTTTCCACAGGTCTGACACAAATTGAATGCCAAAAGCATTTGTTGTTTCTAAAGGCAAATGATAGAAACTATTTAGGTGGCCTGGAAATGCTAGCAAGTACAGAACTGCTTACCACCATAGTTGTGACAATTTGAAATGAACTGGCCAGTCAAGTCTCTGAAAACGTCCCAACTGGCTATTGGAAAGAGACCATAGGGGTCATCTAGTTTTACCACCTTATGTTGCAGATGAAAAAACTGAGGCCCAGGAAAATGAAGTGAATTGCCCAAGATTACACAGATAGGAAGGAAGGAAGGGAAGAAGCATTTGTTAAGAACCTACTATGTGCGGGGCCCTGTTCTGAATGCTATACGAATATTCACTCATTTGATCGTCACAACAACCCTGTGAGGTAGGTGCTGTTGTTATCCCTATTTTACAGATGAGAAACTGAAGCAGATAAGGGTTAAGTGACTTACTCAAGGTAATCCAGCTAGTACGTATCTGAGACCAGATTTGAATTCAGGTCTTCCTGATCCATTATGCATGTAACATGGATGTGAACCTAGGTCATATAGGCAAAGCAATTAGCTAATTGAATGAATTTGTCACTAAGAGGCAGAGTCATATAATGTATAAAAAGCTAGTTTCATAGTAGGTAAGTGTTCAAGTCGCATCTCTGACACATACAAGGTGTTATTCTAAAAAGTCTGACAATCTTTCAGTACCCTGGGCAATTCTCTAAGTAACTGTCTGATGCATAGTAGATGCACTGCAAGGGCCAAACAAAACTGTTAGAGAAAGTTCCATTTCCAAGATAAATAAAAAACTGATCCAAATTTCTAGAGCCATTCTCCAATCGGTAAATGGTGTAAGGATATGAACAGGCAGGAGTGTGCTCAAGAGAAGAAAACCAGGCTATCTATTGTTGTTGTGGAGTCATTTCATTGTGTCTGACTCTTCATGACCTCTTTTGGGGTTTTCTTGGAAAAGATATTGGAGTGGTTTGCCATTTCCTTCCTCATTTTACAGATGAGGAAACTGAGGCAGACCAAGGTTCAATGACTTGCTCAGGACCACATAGCTCGCACGTATCCAAGGTCAGATTTGAACTCAAATCTTCCTGACTCCAGGTCTGGTACTTTCTCCATTGTGCCACCAAGTTGCCCCTAAGACTTTTAGCAACTGGAAAATGCACAAGTAGATAGTGCAAGTGTTAAAGGGAGTGTATTTTAAATAGGAATAGTCCTACACTGTTTCTCTTCCTCCTTCCTCCTTTCTTTAAAGTTGAAATCATTGTGTATGTTTTTAACTGGGCAGTGCTAAGGGTAAGGAGAGTGTTGCAGGAGTATTAAGATAAAAGCCTAGGTAACCTATAGATTTTATTTAAACCCAGTGTTTACCCTTATTCTGGTTTACCTATGCATAAGACTGGATAGCTCCCAAAAGAGCCGTTGTTAGGATCAAATGAGATAACATTTATAAAATACTTAGCTGTGTGCCAGGTACAAGCATTTCTTTCCTTCCTCCCTCCCTCCCTTTCTCTCTCCTTCCTTCCTTTTCTTTTCTTTCTCCTTTCCTTCAAAATAATCATAGTAATACCTGTAGTATCTACCATATGGGATGGTTGCAAATATCAAGTGAGATAATGGTCATAATATACTTAATAACAATGATAATAATAACAAAAATAATAGCTAGCATTTATGTAGTTAAAGTTTGTGGAATGTTTTTACATATGTTAACTCATTTATTCTTTGCTGACTATAAAATACGTTACAAATGTGTAATTATCAAACATCTATTATTGTCTACTGCAGTTATCTATCTATCTATCTATCATCTATCTATCTATCATCTATCTATCTATCATCTATCTGCCTATGTCTTTGACCCCTACTTGACTGCTAGTTCCACAAGAGTAGGGACCCTGCCTTTTTTGTCATGTGGAAGAAGAATAGACTCATTCTACTTTCCCCTAGAAGGAAGAAGGAAGATCACTGGGTATAAGTTGCAAAGAGGTAAATTTAGGCTTGAGGTAAGGAAAAATAACCCTAACAATGCTAGCTAAAAGTGGAATTGATCACCTTTACAGACAGTGTCCTGAATATAGTCAGCCTTTGATAAGTGGGTTGAATTAAATGCAGTGGGTTCTATCTCACTAGAGATTTTCAGTCCAAAGCTGAATGAATGCGGGGGAGATTCTTGTTCAGATACAAGTTGGACTAGATGTCCTCTGAGGTCCTTTCCAGCTCTCAGATTCTGTGCCTCTGTGACTTGGAGTGATCCTATATCTTAATTAGGAGGCTCTGCAGTGTTCCTGACCTGATCAGTCAATACAATGCCATCAAGAACACCTCATAGTCCCATTGATTTTTTTTTTTAACGGAGCAGGCCATCGTTCTACTTTCATAATTCTCATTTCTCTTTTGAACTACTCAGGAACAGTGGTTGTGGTTCCATATTCTCATATTCCTCAGGGTTCTCTGTCTCATGTTTTACAGTACTCATTCATAGATGCCTGGACTAATTTAGTAGATCAGGAGGCCATATTTCCTTATGTTGTTAATGTTTTCTCTGTTGATTTATCTGCTTATAATCAAGGTCTTAGAGTTTTCTTCTTCCTGAAATCTTCAGTAATTTTAGTCTTTTTTCTCCCTTTTATTTTTCCCTATTGTTCACTGTCTGAACAATGGCTATTTCCTTGGGGGTTGTGCACCAGCTTGGGTATTTTCCCCAAGTGACTTTTGGGTGGACACATCTGGCCCCAGTTGAATGCTGAGATCTTTTCTTCTTGTATGATGGAGTGTTTCACAGGTTTCCCATTCCCTATGCACACACACACACACACACACACACCCACACACACACACACACACACTCTTATATGCTTATGTACATGCACTTGCATACACACATACATACACATCATCCGTTCCAGTGTCCTATCTCACTATGTTTCTAAGTTCTCTGGTTCAGCACCTCACAATTCAACTCTTAATCTATGGATATTCTCTTTTCAATTTAGACTCTGACCTGAACATATTTCGTGCCAATGGCAAACACTATCTCCTTGTTTTATCCACTGGTGAAATCTATAATCTGTGGGGTTATCAAGCAAAGTTGTCTCTGTGGTTGTTCATGACAAAACCATCTTTTTAGCAGTGGTACTTTCTAGTAATGCTACGCGGCCAGGAATCACCAAACACTATGCTTTCTGAAGAACTAAAGTTGAGGGTCACCCAAAAGGTGGTAGAAAGACACATGGTAGATGCAATTAGCCTGAAGCATATTAACAATGAAGTATCTCTTGATAAAAGTAGCACAGAACACAAGAGGACTGGAAAAGAAGGTGTTCCAATGGCATCATTAGAATGTGAGATAACTGATGAATAGCCTATGTGTTCCACTGGTACTCATGTGTTATCAGGAAAACTATAGGAAGAGGTCCCAGAATGTTGGGTGAATTCCTTATGAAGAATTCATAGGAAGACTCTGACAAGAGTTGCACAGGGTAAGGAAGCATATCTAGGTTCTGATTTGCACCTTTTGAGGGACCCATATCAAAGAGATCATGATGCATTTGAATATTGAAGAAATATGGAGCTGACCCTAAGCCCTTTGTTTTTCTAAATGAGTCGCAGCTGATGAGAGCTCTTGCTAACTGTTACCACCTTTTAAATGGGAGATGGTTTTGTTAGAATAGAAATGAAGGGTCTGATCCATACCTTTGTCTTTTATCGTGTATGTATGTGTGTGTGGGGGCATGATAAGAAATAAGCTAGGTGTAGTTTTAAGGAAAATTGTTAACATTGATGTTGATTACAGAGCCTGGAGGAAAACCAAACACTTGATTTTGCTATGTGAAAACATTGTTAATTACAGTAATTTCTGTGAGTTGCTTATCATTTGTGTACAGTCATCACAGCAAAGTAATAACTTTTCATTTATGTAATTAAATCTGTAATTATGTTATTTAATATGTATGTATAATTAAATTATATAATTATTTACTTTGTTGTAAGTTTTATTTTATTATAATACCAAACATTCATTTAGTGGGTTAAGGGCTGGGGATGTAAAAAAAGGCAAAAGACTTTCTCACCTCTCAAGGAATGCATAGTCTCATGTGGGAGTCAAAATGCAAACAACAAAGTACAAGTGAGCTATATACTGCAGATACTTATAATTGTCCTCTGCTTTTCCCCATTAGTGTGTTGAACACCTTCCGGTCTGACAAGCTCATCTTCCAATATTATATCTTTTATCATTTTAATACTGTTCATAGGCTTTCTTGGCAAAGATACTGGAGTGTTTGTCACTTCTTACTCCAGTAGATTTCCTTTTTTTGGAACTCTCCACTATAACTTGCTCATCTTGGGTAAATTAGCATGGCATAGTTCAGTTTCAGGCAAACTGGTCTTTCATGTCAAGATAGTGATCCAGGTGGAGATTGCTCTTCTGCAAAATGGGAATAATAATACATAGGATTATGGACTTAGAACTTGAAGGGACCCTAGAAACAAGCCCTTCTTTTTTATTAATTTATTTTTAGTTTTCAACATTCACTTCCACAAGATTTTGAGTTCCAAATTTTTTCCCCATCTCTCCCCTCCACCCACCCCAAGACATCTTGCATTCCAATTACCCTTTCCCTCAATCTCCCCTCCCTTCTATCATACCTGTCTCTTCTTTCATCCCTTTCCCCTCTATTTTATTGTAGGATAAGATAGATTTCTATACCCCATTGTCTGAATGTCTTATTTCCCACTTGGATGTAAAAACAATTTTTAACATTTGTTTTTAAAACTTTGATTTCCACCTTCTCTCCCTTCTTCCCTCCCCACCCATCCCCACTGAGAAGACAAGCAATTTGATATAGGTTGTACATGTGTAGTCATGCAAAAACACTTCCATAACAGTCATGATGTGAAAGACTAACTATATTTCTCTCCGTCCTATCCTGCCTCCCATTTATTCTATCCTCTCTTTTGACCCTATCCCTCCTCAAAAGTGTTTGCTTCTATTTGCTCCCTCCCTCCATTTGCCTTCCCTTCTATCATCCTCCATTCCCCACTTGTCCCCCTTCTCCCCTACTTTCCTGTAGTGTAAGACAGATTTTCATACCAAATTGAGTGTGCATGTTATTTCCTCCTTAAGCCAAATGCAACGAGAGTAAGGTTCACTCTTTCCCTCTCACCTCCCTCCTCTTTCCCTCCATTGAAAAAGCTTTTTCTTGCCTCTTTTATGTGAGGGATGATTTATTCCATTCCATTTTTCCCTTTCTCCTTCTCCAACACATTCCTCTCTCACCTCTTAATTTTATTTTTTTATTTATCTTCCCTTCATATTCAACTCATCCTGTGCCCTCTGTCTGTATGGATATAATCCCTCCAACTACCCTAGTACTCAGAAAAGTCTCAAGAGTTACAAATATTATATTTTCATGTAGGAATGTAAACAATTCAACTTTAGTAAGTCCTTTATAATTTCTCTTTCTTGTTTACCTTTTCATGCTTCTCTTGATTCTTGTGTTTAAAAGTAAAATTTTCTATTCAGCTCTGGTCTTTTTATCAAGAACATTTGAAAGTCCTCTATTTCACTGAATGACCATTTCCCCTCCTAAATATTATACTCAGTTTTTCTTGGTAGGTGTTTCTTGGTTTTAATCCTAGCTCCTTTGACTTCTGGAATATCATATTCCAAGCCCTTTGATCCCTTAATCTAGAAGCTGCTAGATCTTGTGTTATCCTGATTGTATTTCCACAGTCCTTGAATTGTTTCTTTCTGACTGTTCACAATATTTTCTCCTACCTGGGAACTCTGGAATTTGGCTACAATATTCCTAAGAGTTTTTCTTTTGGGATCTCAATATCTATTTTGCTCTCTGGTTCTAGAATATCAGGGCAGTTTTCCTTGATAATTTCTTGGAAGATGATGTCTAAGCTCTTTTTTTGATCATGGCTTTCAGGTAGTCCCATATTTTTAAAATTATCTCTCCTGGATCTATTTTCCAGGCCAGTTGTGTTTCCAATGTGATATTTCACATTGTCTGCTATTTTTTCATTCCTTTGGTTTTGATTTATAATTTTTTGATTTTTCAAGTGATTAGCTTCTATCTATTCCATTCTAATCTTTAAGGAATTATCTTCTTCTGTGACTTTTTGGACCTCCTTTTCCATCTGGCTAATTTTGCTTTTTAAGGCATTCTTCTCCTCATTGACTTTTTAGATCTCTTTTGTCATTTGGGTTAGTCTATTTTTAAGGTGTTATTTTCTTCGGCTTTTTGGGGGTCCCCTTTAGCAAGCAATTGACTCATTTTTCATAATTTTCTGCATCACTCTGATTTCTCTTCCCATTTTTTCCTCTACTTCTCTTACTTGATTTTCAAAATCCTTTTTGAACTGTTCCATGGCCTGAGACCAATTCGTATTTTTCTTGGAGGCTTTGGATGGAGGAACTTTGACTTTGCTGTCTTCTTCTGTTTGTATATTTTGGTCTTTCTTGTCACCAAAGTAAGATTCTATAGTCTGATTATTTTTCCAGTTTTTATTCATTTCTCCAGTCATCTTCTTGACTTTTGAGCTCTTTGTCAAGGTAGCTCTCTGCTTCCAGTGTGGGTAGGGGAGCGTACTGTTAGCTGCTTGGTCCCCCCACAATCTGTGAGTTTAGAGTTCCAGATATACCCACTGCTGCTGCTGCTGCTGCTGCTGCTGCTGGCACTGGCTTCTCCACCCCCTTGGCTACCCTGGAACTGGGGCCAGACCACTCTACTCTCTCACACGGGTCCAACAAGTTTTTTCCACTGACCTTCCAATTTTTGCACAGTGCTTTGGGGTTGTGAAGTCTGAAAATGACACAGATGCCAGCGATTTAGTCCCTCCTCAAGGCCTGCTCAGGTCCTGTCTGTGGTGGTGTGGCCCAAGCTGGACTGTCCTCTGTTCCCAGCACATCATGATAGATGCTTCCTGTTGACCTTCTAGGCTGTCTTGGGTTGGAGATTTGGGTCACTCTGTCATTCTGTGGGTTCTGCAGCTCCAGAATTTGTTTACAGTCTTTTTTTAATAGGTATTTGGTTGGACTTGGGGGCAGAGCTTTAGCATGACTCTGCTTTTACTCCACCATTCTGGCTCCACTCCTGCATTAAAAAACCCCCAAGCCCTTCTTTTTATAGACAAGAGAGAAGTGAGGCCCAGGGAAGTTAGATGTCTTGCCCAGGGTCATACAGATACAAAGTGTTAGATTCAGGGCTTGAACTCCAATCTTCCTAATTTTAAGTCCAACAGTCTATCTCACTCCACCACCTATCTGGGTTTGAACCTCAAATGAAATAAGAATAGCTAACATTTACTTAAAACTTAGTATGTGCCAGGCACTGTGCTAAGTGCTTTGCAAATATTGTCTCATTAGATCCTCACAACCCTAGGAGGTGAGTGCTATTTTACAAGAATTTTTTCTCATTTTCTCACATTTTATAGATGAGGAAACTAAAGCAAAAGGAGGCTAAGTGACTTGCCCAGGGTCACAAAGCTACTAAGTGAGGTCAGGTTTTAACTCAGGTCTTTCTGAATCCAGGCCCAGCACTCTATCCTCTGCATTGCCTAGCATTTTTATTATTTTAAGATTTACACATTTCATCACAAATATATAACAGAAAAAAAAATGGGCTAGTAACATAGTGGAGTTGAGGGCCAACCAGTGGATAGCCTGCATACTCTATTAATAGAGGCAATTCTGAACTTCCACACGGGTAATGTTCCTAAAAAACAGCACAAAAGTCAAAAACATCAGTGATGATACATTGAACCTATGGGAAATAGTGGGGTAGGTTTTTGGGACCACCAAAAATGATAATCATTTGCTAGAGATTGCTGAAAATGCACTTTTCTGCAAAGAATTCTTTATAACAAAATATTAATTCTGATATATACTTTTCCTAACACAGTAGCCATGAAATATACCATAAAATGTAGTAAACACAATAAAATTGGTAACACACAGAGTATTTTTTCTCACTAGTAATTTCCTAGAATTCTATGACCTTTTGTACTAACATCTCAATAAAAAAACCACAAATAAAACTGATTTCACACAACATTCATTTTCTATAACACATGAAGTGTATAGTACTAAAATTCTTAAAACTAAAACATTTTTTAACCTCAATTCTACCTTCCACTCAGTCAGGTGCTAGTGTACTATATAATATGCTGCTGTAAACCTCTCTACCTTGGCTGCCCTCTGAAAACCAAGGGAGAGGTTGCTGGGACTTTAGTTGCTGCTGTCAAAAGATGCCAAGACTGGCAAAGTCTCAATATCACCTCTGACACTCTTTCCCCTGCTGCTGGCTTATGGTGTTGGAGATCATGAAGGACTCGCCTGCTTGAAATGCTTTCCTCCTTTTTGGGATATAACAAATCATTTATTTGTTAACACCAATCTCAAAGCTGACAGCAGTTGTGCACATTCCTGTAGGAAGTTTCTCTGGCACTTTTATTTTCTCGCTAAGACACATCACTGACTTTGCACACTTGGGCTTAGACCCCAAAATACTTGCACTGTACTTGGGGGGCATTATTGCAAAACAATCCTTGAGTTTTAAAGAAAAATGAAAATACACAGCAAAAGCATGGGAAGCTCTTTATTCTACAGTGGTGGGTGGACATGCTCATGAAACACCTAGTAGGATGCCAGTCACTCCACAAACATGCTCATATGGTGCCTCTCATTTCTCTCTATTCCTCATAGCTCTAAATGTGCATGGTTGCCAAATGTGAAAGTGAAAATGAGGTTACTAATAAAGTCACTTGAGGGCTTGAAGTTGTGAAAGTTAAATGTGAGAATGTTGAAAGTTGACTATATTACTAAAATGTCACTAGAAGAATTCCTTGTTTGCTTGTAGGTTACCCACATCACAGGAAAGTTAACTTTTAAGTCATAAATTAATTAAAAAATTAAAAAAACTAAAGTACGTAATACCCTCACACAGCTTATCAGTGAGCTTATATATGAGGCCACATTTGAATTCTGGTCTTCCTGACTCTGGGCTAGGTGTTCTATCCACTGCATCATCTAGGTGCCTAGATAATAATACATGTGAAAACACTTTATGAGTGCTATGTAAATATAATCTGTCCTTTTTTGAGAGAAACATTCTACACCTCCATTGAAACAAGAAAGTGTAGATACAAAAATGAGAACGAGTAAAGACAGTCTAGAACAACCAAAAGAATGAAATGTAGAACTGGAGTAATTTTCTAGGTAAATAGGCAGTGGTCGTAAGTTTGTTTAACTACTGAGAAAATAGCCTTTTGGGGACTGGAATTACTTATAATGATTGTTTACATCAGTACCGAAATACTTCAAGCATGTATAATTTGGGAGTGTGTCCTTGTTTCACCAACATAGGCCACTTAAAGGATGTTTGTGGGGTTGGTCAACCTAGTGATAAATGTTTGGTCTTTGCATGACTCATGTTCTACTCCATCACTACCCCATATTCAATACTTTTCCAGCATGGGAGAACCTTCTGGAGCTTGTGTTCTGCAGATGCAATCTTTAAGAACCCAATGTTACATCTTTGACATGAGGAGCTAACAGAGGACTTTAGTAGAGGATTGCTTGTGCATATTGATCATATCCAGCCATCTTTTTCCACTTTCCAGGACAGGTATAGGCAGCCTAAAATCTTAGAGATGGAAGTATCCTAAACAATAATCTAGTCCAGTCCCCTCATTTTAGAGATGAAGGAGCTGAGGCCTGAAGAAATAAAATGACTGTCTCAGGATCGTACAGCTAGTCATTGACAGATCAGGCACTAGCATAAATGTCTCCGCAATTCATGGCTGTACCACATACCCTCAGCCATACTATACTACCTAAAGAAGGAGAGATCAATCAGTCAACATACGTTGGCCCATGGAGAAAGGGGAAGCTTAACCATAAAAATTTTTTAAAAATTTGTATCCCAGTACTTAGCACATGTCTGGCACATAGTAAATGCTTAATAAATACTGATTAATTGAGTGATTCACAGTTCCATTAGTCATATATTTAGTGAACTAATGTTTATTAGGCACCTACCTAGATTCGAGGTACTGTGGTAGGTACTGGCGATGGAAAGACAGAAAAAGAAGCTATCCTTTTAGTTAAGGAACTGACATTTTGATTGGGAAAGGAAAAATACAGAATGTGTATAAATAAGAAAGGGGCAGTGGATAGAATACCAGACCTGGTGTCAGGAAGACTCATCTTCCTTAGTTCAAATCTGGCCTCAGACACTTACTAGCTGTGTGGCCCTGGGCAAGTCACTTACCTCTGTTTGTCTCAGTTTCCTCATCTGTAAAATGAGCTGGAGAGGGAAATGGCAAACCACCCCAGTATCTTTGCCCAGAAAACCCCAAATGGGGTCACAGAGTCAGATATGACTGAACAACATACAGATAAGAAAATACAAAATGATTTGGAGATGGAGGAAGTCTTAACAACCGGGGAGCCCAGGAATGATTTCACATAGGAGGCAGCACCTAAGTTGAACCTTGAATAAAACTGAGGATTCTAAATGACAGAGGACAGAAGGGAGTAAGTACATTCCAGGAATCTCCAGGCCCAGTGCTCTATCCATTGCACCAACTAGCTGGGCCTATGTTATGAAATGTTTGGTGATTGAAGAGTTTGAGTGTAATAACTGAAATGGACCTTTGTCCCCTTCTCCTCTAATGACACAAAACAAAATGGAGATGTGGCTGTGTATTGGAGGTAGCTCAGTAGCATTGGGCATGGAGTCATGAAGATCTAACTTCAAATCCAGCCTCAAACACTTACTGACTTTATGATCATGCGCAAGTCCCTCAACCTCTCTCTGCCTTAGTTTCCTCATCTGTAAAATGCAGATGATAATAGCATCTGCTTCCCAGGGTTTTTGTGATGATCAAATAAGATAATATTAGTGAAACACTCTTAGTGTTATTATATAATTGCTAGCAGTTATTATTAAAGAATAAATTCTAAACCCCTTAGCTTGGCATTTAGAGTTTCCACATTATGGTGCCATCCTACCTGTTTAGTCTTAACTCATTCTATACTTTCAACAATACAATGTTTGAGCAGGAAGGGACTGTAGAGATAAGCTAAGTCTAGTTGTCTCATTTTCAGAGGATGGAATTGAGGTCTAAGGAGTTTTAATGACTTGACGTTAAAATACTTGGTAACAGAAGCCACGTATCCTGACCCTCCAATTCAATGCTCTTTCCATTCTATGTTCCAGACAAACAAGACTATTTGCCATCCTCATATGTATCCCATGCTATCCTCCCTCTGGGTCTTTGGATATATGATTCCCTACACCAAGAATTCCTTCCAATTTCTACTTCATACCTCTTTCCATCCTTCAGGGTTCAAAGGTCTTCCATAGTCCTTGCAGAAACAATTTTTCATTCCTCAGAGCTTAAAAAGAATTTTGTATCTTTCATATATTTTTAATGTTCAGTTTTGTTTTAGGAAATGGAGCACGTGTGATATTCATTCTACTAGATTATAATGTCTCTGAGTTTATAGGAACCATATTTTATTTAAATAGAGTATCTCCCCAAGTACCTGGCACAATGCTATGTAGTCCAGTGAATAAAATTCCCAACCTGGAGTCAGAAGAATTGAGTTCAAATCTGACCTCAGCTATCTGCCAGTTACGTGACTCTGGGCAAGTCACATAAACTTATATTTGCCTCAGTTTCCTTAATTGTAAATTGGTGATAACAGCACCAATCTTGGAGGGTTATTATGAGCATCAAATGAGATCATACTTTCAAACTGCTTAGCATAGTTTTTGTTATATAGTAAGCATTATATAAATGTTTATTTTAACCTACTCTCCCCCCGTATACACAACAGATGTTTAAATGTTTCCTGAGTATAGTGAAAAGAATTCTGGCTCTAAAATTACAGTAGATGATCTAGGTCCATATTCTACCTTTGATGCTGCTTGTGTGACATTGGACAAGTCACTTAACTTTTCCATACCTCAGTTTTTTCAAAATGAGGCAATTAGACAAGATAGCCTCTGAGGTCCCTTCCAGCATAGATCTGTGATTGTATGATCCTAAATTAATCCAGAGCCAGAGTAAGGGGTATGTTGGAGCCAGACCTACTGGAACCAGTTGTTAAATTTTCTGTGTGAACATTTATACCTTGGCAATCAACAAGTGCTTTTAATCAAGGCTTAATTTATTGTCTTGTTGGTTGTAGAGTCTACACTTAAGAAAGTGGTGGAAAAATGTTAATCATGAAGATTAAAAGTAGTCATGAATATATCACCTCCCTGCCTGTCCTCTTCCAGTCTATTGTTAAGCATGGACCACCATACCTCTGGGCAGAACCCTAAAGGAAAGGACAGGAAAGTCATGCATTTCATTAAATGTGTGATTACTCATATGTCAGGCATAGTTTTCAAGTCATCTTTTGCCTGTTTTAGTGATAATTAACAATAAATTCACAATTGAATCCCCTGCTCAATTGATCATAAGCACTTTTTGTTTCTGCGGGCCTAGGTGCCCATGGTGCCCCACTGCTAGAGCTCAGATGCCCAAGGTGAGATTAGCCCCAGAGAGCAGCCTCAGCCAGTATGTGTGCTATTTTCCCAGCTCTGGCCAGACTTCTAGATTAGAGAAAGACAGATGGCTCCCAGGAAGTAATCATGTCCATCCCCTGAAGTTTCCCACACATTTTATGATTTGTTTGAGGTAAAGGAGAACTGGCTTCAGTTTGCACTTGAAAAACCCTCAGAAGATGCACAAGTGGCTTTGATGCTGCATCTTTTGTGGGGAAAAGGACAAACCTAATCTCGCTGAATAGGCTATTTTAAATGATATTTGATATCTTGCTGAGGCTTCCTGGGCCCTCCTTCATGCTGGGCTGAACCGGGGCTAGGACAACACCTTGAACAAATAGGTGCTTAATAAGTACTGGAATCAGCCAAGGAGCATTTTAAAGGACTTACTTTGCAGGAAGTCCGCTAAGCCTCTGAGGAAGGCGACAACAGTTACAGTCCTAGAGGAGCTGTCCTCTTGGGGAGGTAACATGTAAATAATTAGGTCCATATAAGATACAGACTTAGAGGGGGAAGGCTCTGGAAGCTTCTGGAAGAAGATGGGACCTGAGCTGAGTTTTAAAGGAAGCCAAGTGTTCCAAGAGGTAGAGGTGAGGAGGGAGAGCAATCCAGGCATGAGGTGCAGAGGTTCTGCCCAGTCAGGTTCTGCCCGACCAGGATGCTCCAGGAATGGTGAAGAGGTCAGTAGGGCTGACTCATAGTGTGCATGGAAAGGGAGGAAAGTAGAAAAGTAGAAAGTAGAAAAAGACTGGAAAGAGAAGAAGATGAAAAAGAAACAAGATATGATGAAACAATATTTGGATGCCAAGATCAATAGGAAACTATTGGTATTTATTGGATAAGGGAATGATACAGTCAAATTTGTGCTTTAGTAAAATCATTTAGGCAGCTCCATGAGCTCTTACGAGACTTGAAGTGAGATCAATTAAAAAATGAGGCCAATTAGAAAGCTAGTGCAATAATCCAAGCAAGAGGTGATGCGGCTTGTGCTAGGACAGTGCTGGTGAGGATAGAGAGAAGGGGTCAGAATTTCAAGATATGAAAATAGAAATGACAAAACTTAACAACTAATTGAATAAAGGTGACTGTGAGATTGTGGGAATCTGGGTGACTGGTAGGATGGTGATGCTCTTTACTATAAGAGAGAAATTTAGAAAAGGGGTAGATGAGGTGGTGAGATCTATCTAGGTCACAATCTATCCATGTCTGCTCATCCTATGATTCACGTTCTGTTTGTTGTTGTTCAGTCATGTCCAACTTTTCATAACCCCATTTGGGGTCATCTTGGCAAAGATACAAAGAAAGGTTGCCATTTCCTTTTGCCAACTCATTTTGCAGATGAGGAAACTGAGGCAAACAAGGTTAAGTGACCTGCCCAAGGTCACCTAGCTAGTAAGTGTCTGAGGTTGGATGAATCTTCATGTCTTCAAGGCTTGGCACTCTATCCACTGAGTCACCCACATGTTCTTTTGACTCCCTATGTCACACCAAATAAAAAGGGGAGATGGAACTCTTCCATGGATGCTGCAGACACAGAATAATTTCACAGGGATGGAGTAGGAACAGAATTTTCCCAGTGGCATCTAGGTTATACTTGACTCAGAAAGAGAGAGGTTGGGAGCTTGAACAACCGAGAGGGAGCGGAGTTGGGGAATATTGAAAAATAATGGTCCGTGTGGTTATACTGGAGACAAGGTTGATGACTTGCTATAACGGCAAAAGTGAACAAGATGTGACCTTTCTTCCCTCCCTTCCATTGGTTGCTTCCACACCCTCTGGGGTCAAGCCATGATCCCTCTGCAGTGACCCAGGGCTCCCAGAAGGCTCCATTGGTCCACATTCCATGCCTATTTTGTAGATCATTGATCTAGATGATCTCAAAAATACCTTCCAGTTTTAAAATCCTATGGAATCAGAAATTATATATTCTAGCTTTATGGATAGAGTGCAGGGCCTGGAGTCAGGAAAACTCATCTTCATGAGTTCAAATCCAACTTCAGACACTAGCAGTGTGAACCTAGGCAGGCCACTTAACCCTGCTTGCCTCAGTTTCCTCATCTATAGAATGAGCTGGAGAAGAAAATGGCAAACCACTGTAGTATCTCTGCCAAGAAAATCCCACATGGGGTCACGAAGAGTTGGACATGACTGAAAAATCACTGAACAACCACAAACTCTTTGTTTCTTCTCTTGGGAGGTGGGGGGAGGGATGCATGTGAAACTATGGTCTATATCCCATTTAGTGCCCATCTACTCTATCTTGAAATGGGAAGGAAGTTCAGAAGCCAAGGTGAGATGATAATCTTGAATTAGAAGTATACTGGTCATGTAGTCCAGCCCATACTTCAAGACTCCCCTTTAGATAGAGAATTTATTAAGGACTTACAATTTGCCAAGCTGTGCTAAGAATTGGGGATACAAATATAAGTAAAATAAGCTGTTCCTACCCTCAAGGAGCTTATATTTTAACGTAAGCTCATAAAGGGGAATTAGAAAATGAAACTGGGGGGAAGACATAGGTTGTAGAATACAGGCTTACTGGAAAGGTTGCTGCAGGCGAAGAAGTAAGAAAGTCCTGAGAGTGAAGAGTGAAATGAACGTTGCCTGGGTCCCTCATAAAATGGTGTACTGGGCTAGGTAATCACCAGTCAAGATAAAGTGCCTTCGGATGGTGGCATCTCCAAGGCTGGTGAGTGAGTGGCAAAGTGGCAACATCCAAAGAATGAGGAGCAGAGCTGGCAATACTTCATATATGAATATATAATATTTGACAAGCATTTTTCCAAGTTGTTGGGATAAATTTGCCCTGCGATTCACATGAAGACATCCCTCTGCTTTGATTACTCTGTAGGCTAGTGTTTCTCTCAGGCTTTTAAAATCTGGCAGAAGCTATAGATTGAAAGTAGAGGGAGGATAACGTCTCCTTTACAATGCAACTGTAAAGAGCTAGGCCATAACAAGATGTGACTAATAGTTGCAGTTTCTCCATGTTGAAACTGATTTACATGCAGGCTTTTGTCAAGACTGAAGAGAAGGTAAGTTATTCTCTCTCCTTTTGGGAAGTTATGAAGCGAGGAGGGTTGGCCCATCGTACTTCACATTAGAGATTCACCATATTTAGCTTGGCTGCTATTTAAATTAATGGCCCAGAGTTGAACTGAATGAATGTGCCACCAAGACCCAAGCAGATCCTTGATAGATCCATTGCTCAAGTGCAAGTGTTGAAGAAAAATAGCTTTATAAGAAACTCAGCACCATTAGCTTTGCAAGAAAAGCTCTTCATTCTTCCTTTTCCTCCTCACCACAATGACAGGATGATTGAAAATAAATGCTGAGTACAACATCAGCCACTTTCTCTCCCAATACTAACTCATGGGGAAACCTTTGATTTCCACCTATTCTAGCAGGGACAGGGATTTAAATGAATGACATAGGATTCGCCCAATAAAAGCTCATTTTATCAGCTTGGCTATCTCTGGCACTTCAATTTTTGTAAACAGTCGTTTTCAAAAAGACCCTGGATACATGTACAACAATTTCAGTGAATCCCATAATAATAAAAATGAGCAACCAAGGTACTGTACTAGCAATAATGGCGAATGTACAGGGTTTAAAGGATGCAGTGAGGAGGATTTCCTGCTAAGGGAATGTTATTAGACATTGTCTGTGAATCCCCCCCCCCCTCACCTTTCTCCCTCTCTCTCCTTCTCCCTTCTCTCTCTCTCTCTCTCTCTCTCTCTCTCTCTCTCTCTCTCTCTCTCTCACCCTCTCTCTTTCCTTCCCTCGCTCTCTCTCTCTCTCTCTCTCTCTCTCTCTCTCTCTCTCTCTCTCTCTCCCTCTCCCCTACCCCCCACTAAAAATGATTCTCCACTGTCTGACATTAGGGATTGGGGTTCTACTAGGAAATGGAGAATAATAGTAATAATAAGATATTAAATTGTTTAGTTACCAAGTCACCCCCTTTACAGAGGACAAAAGGAAACATCAGAGAAGTTAAATAACTCAGTGAGATGGGGCTGGACTTGTGATTTTCCTGGAATAAGGAACTCCCAGGTAAGGAAACTTTCTCTACCAGTGTAGGTTACCCCTTCCTCTGCCATTTAGAGTCTTAGAGAGTTACCAAAAGCACTGATAAGTAAATAATTTTCTCAGGGCTGTACCATCAGGATATGTCAGATGTGGCTCTTGAATCTTGGTCTTCCTGGCTTCAAGGCCAGCTCTACAGCCACCGTAGCATGTTCCTACTAAACAATTTACCCAGGGTCATATAGCTAATAAGTGATAGAACAGGACGATAACCTCAAGGTATTTGGATGAAGAATCCAAGACACTTCAGACCAGCTATTCATTCTATATGGCACTGACTCTCTGAGCTGTAGCTTGGGCTAAGAAAACCAGAACACTGTCCCAGAGCACCAACAACTAGGGGGGACAGAAGAATGCTTTCTCTCTAGGAGGTATAGGTACTTTCTGCTGATGCAGAGGCCACCATCCTTATATAACATAGTCTTCCCCTTGGCTGCACCTCACAATATAACTCATTCTGTCACATGGCCCTTGGCTATCAAAACTAGGATCTCACTGTGCCTAAAAAAGGTTATAAAACTGTCCATACCCTTTGACCCAGCAATACCACTACTAGGTCTATATCCCAAAGAGATCAAAGAACAAGAGAAAGGACTTATATGTACAAAAATGTTTATAGCAGCTCTTGTGGTGGCCAAGAATTGGAAATTGAAGAAATGCTCATTAGTTGGGGAATGGCTGAACAAGTTGTGGTATATGATTGTTATGGAATACTATTGTGCTATAAGAAATAATGAGGGGCATGGTTTCAGAAAATCTGGGAAGACTTAAATGACCTGATGCAAAGTGAAGTGAGCAGAACCAGGAAAACATTGTACACAGTAACAACAGTGTTGTAATAGTGATCAGCTGTGAAGGACTTTGCTCTGATCAACAAAAGGATCCATGACAATTTCAAAAGACTCATCATGAAAAGTGCTATCCATCTCCAGAGAGAAAACTGATAAATTCTGCATGCAGATTGAAGAATTTAAAAAATTCTTTATTTTTCTTGCCTTTTTTTTTTTTTTTGCAACATGACCAATATGGGAGTGTGTTTTACATGACTTCGTATGTGTTATTGTTGTTCAGTTGTTTCTGATTCTTCATGACCCTGTTTGGGGTTTTCTTGGTAAAAATACCACAGTGGTTTGCTATTTCGTTCCCCAGATCATTTTACAGATGAGGAACTGAGGCAAACAGTGTTAAGTAACTTCCCCAGGGTCACCCAGCTGGTAAGTGTCTGAGACGAGATTTGATGAGTTTTCCTGACTTCAGGCCTAGTGTTTTACCTACTATACCACCTAGTTGCCTTAAAAATTTGCCTAGACAAGATAACCACCTAACTCCACTACCCTGCTTAAATTACCATTATATTACTAGCCTTTCTTTTATTACCAAAATTCAATCAATTATCAATAAGCAGTTATTAAATATCTACTATGTGCTCCGGATATATACTCCAAAAAAAATGAGATAGTCTCTGCCCTGACTCTAGCTACATTTTGTTGGGGGAGCAAGGAAGGGAGAAGAGAAATGATACGTTTGCAGGTGATACGCCATATACAAAATACATATAGAGTGATTGGGAGAGGAGCTCACATTGGGGAATCAGGAAGGGCCTCCTGAAGGAGGTGGTGCTTGAGCTGAGCCCTGAAGGATGCTAGGGATTCTGAGATGCAGAAGAAGAGCATTTCAGGCATGAGGGAATTCTTGAAAAAGTAGCCTCAAGTCTGTTTCTTGTTCTATTAATTGACTTATTTTATGATTTCGCAATTATCCATCTATTTTAAGTTTTAAGTTTTGTTGACGCTATTGAGTTTCTAGCAAATTTCCCTATTTCTTCTTCATCTGCTGTGAATTTCCCTTTTTCATCTTTGATTATGGCACTTTTGTTTTCCTCTTTTTAAAAAAGTCAAATTAGCTAGGATTTTTCTATTTTATTAGTCTTATCCAAAGTTTTATATTATTCACTATTGGAACTTTCAATTTTGTTTATCTCTTCTTTGATTTTCAGAAACTATATTTTGATGCTGATTTAGAGTTTACATTTTTTAAGAAATTTCTTAGTTTTTTGGTTGCCCATTCAATTCAGTGATCTCTTCTTTTATTTTTTTTTTCTGTTGATAAATCACCTGGAAATATGTAATTTCCCTTAAAGGCTGTTTTGACTGTATTCCAGAACTTTTGGTATTTCTCATTGTTATAATTTTTCTTTGATAAAATTATCTATAATATATATGATTTGTTCTTTGACTCACTTGTTCTTCAGAATTGAATTATTTAATCTCCATTAAAGTCTGAATCCTTTCTTTAAATTTTCCTTATTGATTATAATTTTTTGTTGCATCATGGTCTATAAAGAATGTGTTTAATACTTTGTCTTTGAAAAGAGTAGTCTATATCTTCCATGACCACTTCTTTACCACCCACTCACACTTGACAACTCTTTGCAATCTGATCTCCCCACCCACTTGCCTAAAACTGTCTTCTTTAAAGTCCTCAATGACCTTCAATGTGTTTTGAACACTCTCCCACTTTCGGCATTGTTAACAACCTTTCGGCTCTCTTTCCCCTTAAATCTTACAACCTTGCATTATTGTGATTCTCCTCCTATATTCCTCTGATCACTCCTCTATTGTTTCAGACTAACATTTCTGCCCTCATCCTCAAATAGAGTTAGTTCTCAAAGGACTGTCCTCTCTTTTATTTGTTCTATACTATTTTCTTTTCAGGTTTGTCTATGGCCAATCTGGACTATTTCCCAAATGTGTCCTATACTTTAGTATCTGTGCTTTTACTCTGCAGTGCCAATGTATTACCCATAGCAGCTGCTACGAATATGCATGTGTATTTCCAGGCCAAATTCACAAAATATAAATAACTCTCTTTCTCAAAAATGAAACCAAGATATTTATTCAGATACCAGAAAGCCAAATCCAACATAGTAACAAAGAAGTTTATACACACCACCGATACAGGGAGCAGTGATATCTGTTAGACCTCCCTACAAACAAACTTCCTTAGGTAAAATTCCTGTCTCTCTCACTCATACTAGTTGTTCTGCCTTGCTCTCTCCCAGCTCTCCCTCACTCTCACTTCCTGCTCCATCTTTCCTGCTTTACCTGTTTGACAAGCTTCTCCCACCATGCCATTTGGCTCAGGCTTCATATGACTCAGCCTCCATCACAGCAGTCATCTGGGCCCGAGCTCAAAGCAGGTCATATAGGCCTATTAAGGGGCAGGAAAGATCTTCCCATTCCAGCAATGTTGCACACTCATTATTTATTCCCCCTCTAATATCCTCCCTGATGTCTCTATTTGCTGAAATCTAACCCTTCCTTCAAGTCTTAGTTCAAGAAAGTCAAATAAAAACAATTAAACAAACCCATTGGCACTCAATAAATATTTACTTTTCCAATTCCGTAGAAGGTGATGGTTTATTTCTTTTTCTAGCTACCTAATGTAAAGTACAATGTTTTGCACTTTCTTTGTTGATCTAGACCCGTGTTTTCACCTTGGTGGAGAATTCTGTTTGGAAACTCCCTTTGGAGAAACAACTTGGTTGTAACTGGTAAGTCTTGAGAATTGTATAGGATACTGAAAGGTTAATTGCCCTTCATCACATGATTTGTAAGTGTCAGAGACAAGAGTTGAATCCAAGTTCTTCAGCTTTGAAAGCTCGCCTGTCTTTCTATTACTCCCTACTTCCTCTCATTTTCACATAGTCCTTGCTTAATCAATGCGTATGGAATGTTGAATGAATGAGATTAGGTCTTATCCAGGATCCTTCAGCAGCAATAGAAAAGACTCCAAAATCTTGGATGGAGGAACTCTTGAAATCCTTGAGAATGATCTTCATATATTTCAATGGCTAGCATGAAGAAACTTTTGGCATCATCCTCCGTTCTCTCTTTTACTTCAGTTTCTAAGGATAAGGCAACTGGTGTTGCCACGGTCAATGCCTCTACATGTACAAGTTTGTAAAATTAAATTTTATTTTCAGATCTGCATTGTCTCCCCACAACTGCCCCTCCTGCTTCCATTGAGAAAGCAAGAAAAAACAAAATCCCTGTTACAAGCATGTGTAGTCAAGCCAAAGAAATTCTCACGTTAGACATGTCCAGAAAAAAATAAAGCCTCATTCTCTGAGTCCATCACCTATCAGAAAATGGGAAATCGTTCCATCTTTAGTCCTCTGGAATTGCGTTTGGTCATTGTGACTATCAGTGTTCAAAGTCATATTTATAATATTGTTGCTATTATTTAAATTATTCTCATCATTCTGTTCATGTCCTTTTTCATTGGTTCATATGAATCTTTCCAGGTTTTTCTAAAATCATCCCCTCCATCTTTTCTTATAGCACAATAATATTCCATTACATACTTACACCTTAATTTGCTTAGCTATTCTACAGTTGATGGGCATCCTCTTAGTTTCTGATTCTTTGCCATCACAAAAAAGCTGTTATAAATATTTTTGTACATATGGGTACTATTCCTCTTTCTTAAATCTCTTTAGGGTATAGTAGTGATATTGCTAGTTCAAAGGGAATGCTCTGTTTAGTAGCTTTTTGTCTCTATGTACTTTTGATCCCAACTCCTCCATCAGCTTGCCCCCACCATCATGCCCACTATAATCTTCACTCTCTTCTCAATGCCTGGCTTCTTTTCTGATGCTTACAAACATGCTCATGTCTTCCTCAGTCTGAAAAACTTTCATTAGATTCTGTCTCAGGTTTTTTCCCCCTATTTCTCTGCTCCCTTTCACAATCAAACCACTAAAAAAAGCTGTCTATATCTCTTTGCCCCCACTTCTGTCTCTGACTGTTTCTATCTCTCTCTCCTATCTCTCTCTGTTTCTGTCACTGTTTGTCTCTCCCTCTTTCTTTCTCTTTCTTTGTCTATCTCTCTGTCTCTGACTCTGTCTCTCTGTCTTCTGTCTGTCTGTCTCTCTTTCTCTCCACTTGCTTCTCAGTCCTTTACAATCTGGCTTCTGATCTCATTATTCAATTGAAACTGCTCTCTCCAGTTACCAGTTATCCTTTAATTGCCAAAGCCGTAGCCTTTGCTCACTCCTCATCCTTCTTAACTTCTCTGCAGCCTGGATGGTGTTGACTAGTTTTCCACCCCATATACTCTCTCCTCGCTGGATTTTTGTGACACTCTTATCTCATAGCTCTCGACTGCTTCTCAGCTTTCTTTACTGGTTCATCATCCTTATAATTTCCCCTGAGTAAGAGTGTTCCATAAGATCCTAACCTGGAACCTTTTCTCTTCTCTCTCTCTCTCTGCCCTCTCCCCAGGTGATATCCTCAGCTCTTATGGATGGGTTTAATTATCATCTCCACAAAGATGATTCTTAGGTCAATAGATCCTGCCCCAGTCCCTCTCCTGAATTCCAGTTGTTTATCTCCATCTCCCTATTGGACATTTCAAGTCTGGAAAGAGACCTGGCTCTGGAGTTCCACTGGAGCACCTGAGTTCAAATCTCCTCTCTGGTTCTTAGCTACGTGACCCTTGGACCAGACAAATAATTTCTCTGGGCTTCAGTTTTCTCCTCTAAAAGTTGGGGAGGCTGTACCTGATGGCCTTTGTGGTCCCTTTGGGTTCTAGATTTATGATCCCCTAACCAGGATCAACTATAAAATTATCTATTTGTCATTTAAACCCCTTCATCGCTCCATAAACTGCCTCCTTCTTATGTTTCCAGTATTTCTATGCTTACTCCCCTCCACACACATTGTGATCCAGCAGGATTTGACTTCTTGCAGGTCCCCAGGACACTCCATCTCTGAACTCTGTGCTTTTTCAATGACTATGCTCTATACCTAGAGTCTTCTCTCTCTTCTCCTCTACAGCTTGACTTCCCTGGCTTCCTTTAAGACTCAGATCAAAGGATAGCTAGGTGATGCAGTGGATAGAGGACTAGCCCTGGAATCAGGAGGACCTAAGTTCAAATCCTGCCTCAGATGCTTACTACCTGTGTGACCCTGGGCAAGTTACCTAACCCTGATTGCCTCAAAACAAGGTACAAGACTCAGTTCAGAGATTTTCTTACCTCCTTTACTGGTAGTTCCTTCCTTCTGAGATTCCTTTCCATCTATCATATGTGTGTGTATATACATATACATATGTATGTATTGTTTGCATGTTGCCTGCTCCTGTAGACTATGAACCTCTTGAGAATATGGACTTTCCAGCCCACTTTTTTTTCTCATAGGAGTCTTTACTAGGAAACTCTGGGGCAGAAGAAGGAAGGAAACGCAATAATAGAGAAGCAGATGAATTCAGAGTATGGGTTCCTGATCAGAACAAATATAGGGTCACAGACTAGCTTATGTGGAACAACTTACAGTATACCTGCTTCTGGCAGACAGCATGGGGTGGTGGAGGGAATGTCAGACTTAGAATTCAATAATTGGGGTTCAAGTCCCTTGGACCACTCATGTCACCCCGAGCCTATTTCCTCATCTGTAAAATGGGGATAATAGTTGCATTGCTTACCTCACAAGATTGTATAAATGGTCAAGTGCTGTAGACATATGAACTGTCTTTAGTGGTAGTTATTGTCCTTATTCTTGCCCTTGATACCATCTGGGCTAAACCAAGATAAAAAGATTTACTACACATGGCCCAGGGGAGAGAATAGATCAGTAGGTCTCTTAGTTCTAGCAACACCCTGTTTTTTGTCTTTATTTGTACCCCCAACACTTAGCACAATGCTTTGCACATAATAAGTGCTTAATAAATGTTTGTTGTTGATTGCTTATAGGAGATGATGGCTTGGTGCCATAGGAACAAGGAGGCTGTAGGAGGTCAGGAATAAGTTGAGCATCTGTGACAGACACAGGAAAGATGGTACTTTCTGGAGTGATGTTTAGGGTGCCTACAGTGATACAAGTCAGGTGTGAATGTGCCTCATTGATTTCCAAGAACAAAATGGTTTTTGACTCATTGGCTTTCATTGCAGATTAAGCTGTGTTTGGGGGTCATTGAATTCCCTTCATTTCTTTTGACATCCTTTTCTCACCAGCTCAGTGATCTACGTCAGCATGCTGTTTCCACTAACACCAATTGCTACCAAATCATGGAGTGTCAGAGTTGGAAGGATCCTCAATACAATTCCCCCCATAAGTGGTTTTTGGATACCTGTGGTGAGGGGAGAACAGCCAGCCTCCCCCATCTAGCTGGTTCCAGTTTTGGCTAGCTCTTCTCATGTTAAGTCCAGGGTTGCATTTTTTCAACTCCCTCTCATTGCGACCAATTCTTTCTCATCAGGTCCTCTTTCACATGACCACTTTTCAAGAACTAGAAGACAGCTATTATATTATCTCTAAACCTTTTCTTCTCCTATCTCAACTTCTCTAGTCCCTTCAGCCAAGCCACATAGGGCATAGGATCAAGGTTGGTTGTCAAATGTATTGAGGGAAGCTAGGTGGTTCAGTGAATAGAGTCCTAGACATGGAGTCAGGAAGACCTGAGTTCAAATCTTGCCTCAAATGTTTTATTAGCTGTATGACCTTGGGAAAGACACTTAACCTCTATTGGCCTCAGTTTCCTCAGTTGTAAAAATGAGGATAATATTAGATCCTATCTTCTAAGGTTAATATGAAGATTTAGTGAAATAATATTGTAAAGTGCTTAGTACCGTACCTGGGCAGCAGTGGATAGAGACACGGACCTGGGGTCAGGAAGATCAATTCAAATCCAGCCTTAGACACTTATGTGACCCAGAGCAAGTCACTTAACCCTGTTTGCCTCAGTTTCCTCATATATAAAATGAGTTGGAGAAGGAAATTGCAAACCACGCTAGATCTTTGCCAAGAACATTCCGAATGGGGTCACGAAGAGTTAGACATGACTGTAACAAGTGAACAATAATAACAATGTAACAATAACTAGACACCATGTAAATGTTAGCGATGATGACATTGATGAGAGGCATCTGAACCAATTCTGGCGCTATCTGTGCTGGGAGAACCTTGTATTCTCCCTTGTCTTCTCACTGCTTTCTCAGTTCTCCAGAACTCTAAAGTCTTAGATTAATAGGTATACTCAGGAAAAATATAGGTAACTGGCATGTGGTAGGCTGGTGGAGGATGCTCTTTTTCTCTGAGATACATGGAGCACAATGTCAAACTGTGATTGTAGCTCGTTTCATTCCAGTCTCAGGGCTGATCCCAAGAAGAACAAGCTGTTCAGTCAGGCTGAGTTACATAAAATACAGTCTCATCTGCAGGATGGGAATGCCCTGAAGTGCAGTTGTACTTGGAACATTTAGACCCAAATGACCCAAATTGTAAGGAAAGCCATGGCAGGCCCTGAAGGGTCACCCAAACTCCTGGTGACTAGGACTGCAAACTTTTGTTGTCAAAGGAATGACAGGGTCAACAAGAGATGCTGTGAGGGTATAACAAGCTTATAATCCAACTTGTTTGATTTCATTATATTCTAAACTCAGTTTGATAAATACAGCTCCCTAGGAGGCAAGAATATTATTTTCCAATCTTATACCTTTTGGAGGATTTCTAGCCTTTTGGATAGCAACAGAAAAAAAAAACTGTGAACTTGGAACATTGGTAAATACTAGAAATAAATTATTATGCCATCAAAAAGGTCAAGGACCAAAATGATGAGAGGTGTAAAAATAAATTCATTAACAAATCGATAATTTGGTTTTTCATGTGTATTTAAGCCATATGAAAATAATATATGTTATTAGGAAATGTATGGAAAATTTGTGGAAAGTTAATGGGAAATATTTATATGCAGTAAAGTCTCACTTGTCTAGGATATGCACTGTGTGGGGCTTCATGGTCCATTGAGTGTTAACTAAAAATTTTGTTTTGTCTCCAAACTTGTTGATAATCCTTCTAACAATGTAGTAGAGCATTTTCTAGTCTTACTACATTATAGTGAATGTACTCTAATATTTGATGATGGAAAATCTAAGAATGCCTCATTCATTCACAAACATCGATCAAGTGCCAATGTACTGTGTGCCAGACATTGAAATAGATGTTGTGGGGCAGGTACATACATGTAATTAAGACATCATTCATGTCTTTAGGTACAGAAGCATGCTGAGCATCAATGATCATTGTATGACAGAGTGCTCATAGATACAAGAGATGTTACAGGACATGGAGGAGAAGATGTGTTCAACCAAAGCCATAGTGGAGTTTTTCAATGATTTCTTTCATAGCCACTTGTTTTTTTGTGACCTGACTCTTTCTCAAAGTGGACTGTGCAATAATTACAGGTGATCAAAGGCTGAGGTTCAAATCAGTTCTACTGATTTCAATATAAATTTCACTGTATCATAAAATGTTAGGACCATACATGTTTTCAGACTTTTTCAACGTATTGTATCAGTTGTGATGATTTTTTTTCCTCTCCAAAAATACTATTTGTCATATGGGATAGCTCTCTGGGAAAGGAAGATGGAGGAATACATGGGATACTATGGTAATATAAGAAACAGGAAATGTTAATAAAAACTTATTAAGAATAAATTAAAATGTTAGTACTAGATTATTTTCTTCAAATCTCTTTTTTTTTCTAGAAATTAGGAAACAGACCTAAAGAGACTGTGACTTGCCCAGGGTCACAGAATTTATTCTTCATAGAATATGGAATAAAACTGAGGTCTTTTGTCTCCAATTGCAGCCTTTTTTTTTTTTAATGTACATGATGTATGAGTATACCATTTTTCATTCAGAAAAATGATTTTGTAAAGACTGAGATGGTAAACTCCCAAAGGGAAAGCACTAATTAATTCAATAACAATTTGCAGAAATAATGACATAGCACAGAAAAGCACTCAGACATCATAGTGGTTGCATCTCAAATGGGTGAGTAAAGTAAAAATGGATCTAATAATTTTTTAAGGCTAACTAGTACAATTTCACCCTTGAAAGATTCAATTTAGAGCTGTGATATTCCAAAACTCAACTAACTGCTATTGCTTGAGAAATTCCAGGGAACTTCAGTGTGATGAAAGAAAAAAAAGAATAGAAAACCCAAAGGCAGAATCCTATAGACCACTATGTATAGAAGTTCACCAACATGGATGTAAGCTAATGGGATTCCAAAAATACCTAAAAATGTCATTGTATGCTTTGGAAACAAATAAAGGTGATCTCTGTCTGAGGCTGTAGTGTCATGGGCAGGACAGAGGCAAGATTCTTGATGGTGAGAGTGGATGCAGGAAGATAAACAGCTGTATAACTAAGGTGGGGCAGCTGGGATTTTGCCCCAGGGTAATGACATTTGGAAAGGTAGAGGTGCTATTTACTTGGGTCCCTGTCATAGACGGAGGTCTAATTTTTCCCTAAAAGGTAGGAAAGATGCCCCTGAGACTTGATTTGAATAGGAAGGGGAGAGTTGAGGAGAGGTACGGTTTAAGGTTCAAAAACTTGACCAGGTTTCATGGTTACCTGGGATATAAAAAACCTGGTCCATAAGGGTTAGTGCTGCCTCAGATATGACAACCTGACAGCTCTCTAGCTGTCATGTGAATCAACACACTTTTCTGACTAGACCAGGGGTGGGGAACCTGGAGGCCCCTCAAGCGTAGTGCTTTGACCAGATCCAAACTTCATAGAACAAATCCCCTTAATAAAAGGATTTGTTCTGTAAAACTTGAACTCAGTCAAAAGGCTGCACCAAAGGACCTAGAAGGCCACGTGTGGTCTCCAGGCCTCAGGTTCCGCACCCTTGGACTAGACACACTTTCATTTGGGCTGCACCAACCTGAACTAGTTCTGCACCTTTGATAAATATTCTTTCCATGCTAATGTCAAGTAAGTGTCATTTTTTGGTTAAATACAAAATATAATATGATATAATGTAATTTAATACTATGTATCTCATTTTGTTCTAATTCTGAGCTTGAGCCATCAGATCTGCTTAAGTCACTCTGACTCAGAATATTTAGAGTAGTTGGCCATATTGAATTAGAATGACCTTGTTGAACTGTGAAAGAGGCAACACAAAGGCTTGGCTGGTTGGATCGTCAGATTCAGCAGTATGGCAGCCTGTGGCTGCTGTGTTTTTGGTTGACTTCGAGGTAAGTCTTCTCGATGGGACGGGGATTCTCATGGATCTGATGGGTGCTAAAAGGGATTGAAATGAAGGATGAAAATAGTACCAAGGACAACCACAAGTTAATCTACTAGAAAAGCTTGATCACCAATAGAAAGGAGATGAAAACAAACTGTGCATTCAGTAACTCATAATAATTATAATAATAGCTAACATTGACATAGTGCTTACTATGTGTCAGGCACTGTGCTAAGTGCTTTACAATTTTTATCACATTTGATCCTCACAACAGCTCTGGAAGGAAGGTGCTATTATTATCTCCATTTTACAGGTGAGGAAACTGAGGCAAACAAGATTAAGTCCTTGCCCAGAGTTAAGTCAAGTGCAAGTCATGTTATCATTTCTCTGATGGCATGGTCTTCTTCAGCAACGAAGGACAAACACACACGCAGCTAGTAAGCTAGGCTGGGTTTGAACTTGGGCCTTCTTGACTCCAGACCCAGTATTCTATCCACTGTATCATCCAACAGAACTTATAGTTTTTTTTTTAATTTAATTAATTTGTTTTCAGTTTTCTTTTTTTAATTTTTAATTTTCAAATTAATCTGTTTTCAGTTTTCTATAATCACTTCTATAAGTTTTAAATTTTCTCCTTCTCCCTCCTCCCTTCCTCCCCAAGACTGTATGCAATCTTATATGGATTCTACACATACATTCTTATTAAACACATTTTCATGTTAGTCATAGAAGAATTAAAATGAATGGGAGAAACCATGAAAAAAACCAAACCAAACCAAAACATAACACAAGAGAAAATAGTCTATTTCATTCTGGGTTCTGATTCCATAAGAACTCATAGTTCTTAAAAACCTTGCCTTGTGAGAATGAATGAAGGGTAATTTCATTTATTTTACCCCCAGCACTTAGCACAGAATCTGGAACACAATAAGTTTAATACATGCACGTTGATTGATTGATTGATGGTGCAGGGTGACTCATTTTGTTCCAGGCCTGAGCCAGAACCACCAAACAGGACTGACTCAAACCTGACCCAGAACAGGGAAGCATGGTTCCTCCTCATAGGTGACTTCTGGCCTGTCATCTGAGTCTCCTTCCAGCTCCTCCAACAGCCCCATACTGACTTCCTTCCACCACTCTCTTATCATGCTGTCCTCTTTTTCTGGGTTTCATTTTCCACTACTGGCACAAACTTGAGAGCTGGGCCTCAGGGTCTGTCCCCTGAGATATGCAAGCATAGACTGTAGGTCTGGCTAAGCCCAGACCTGGCTAGGCCTTTCTGTCCCATTCCTCCAAATGAGTTTGCCTCAGGTTTAAGAACTCCTAGTTAGGCTTCTGAAGGCAAACTTCTATCTTTGGGTTTGTGAGAACTGGTGAACCTATCAGCACTTGCAGAGAAACTAAAAGTCTATTTGCCTGTTTTGTGGCAGGTTCCTAAATTCTTTCAATGACCCTTGAGACTAGAAGAAAAACAGACCCTGGACCCTGGTCCTTAGAGTTGAGCCTGAGATAAGACACACTGCCTGGAGCTCCCTCGGAAAGAGCTTTGGGGTAGTAATCCTGAAAGTATTGCTTTCAGGAGTCCCAAAACCCAAAAGGAGTCCCCAAGTCAAGCTTTGTCCACTTTCCAAACAACTCTGTTTACATACTTTGTTCTTATGTTTACACAGACCCTGAAGGTAAACATGCCATAGGCAATTATGGAAGCATCTCTGGGCCAAAAGTTATCAAATCTCAGACTCACCCACTGTTAAGCCATTTACCATATAATTACTTTGATTTAGATTTGACTCAAAGTCTCTATTCACAAGGACCTGAGACTAAATGTCTGCAAAGAAATTTTGTACCTAAACCCAGACTTCTAATTCAATGAGCAGAGATTCCCATTGGTCACGACACACCAACCCAATCTAAACAGACTTACTCTTCCAGTTGTCCAGTCCCTGGTCATTAATAACTTCCCATCCCTCCTTAATTGATTGGTTCACCTTTCACATTAAGTACCATTCCACACTGGTGACCTGTAAACACTGGAAAGCAAAGGCAGGCATTCTCTTGTGACCAGCAATACAGGTAGTCAGAAATTTGTCTGAAAATGGAAGACCTGAATTCATAGAATCCAACAGGTGGAAGATCTTTTAAAATCTCTAGTTCAGCTTCTGAGGCCCAGAGAAGGGAAGTAATTTGCCCAAGGTAGCACCACAAATTATGACAGAGCCACTGTGCAGACTCAATTTTCCTGTGCTCTCTCTTTGGCAACATCAGTCACCTCATCTTTCGAGACTGAAATAAAAGAGTGGATGATGATGCCAAGGGGTTTTGATATGTAGAGAAGGAAAAAAGAAGGCATTTTTACCAATACTTTAGTGCTCTTTCCACTAGCCTTTCCCCACTACACTGAAATTAAAGTTTCTCCCTCTAAAAGCAAATAAGACGAACATATATTAGAGTAAGGTCAATTTTATATCAGTTAGTGGATAAATATTTAATAAGTACCTACTAGGTGCTAGGCACCATGCTAAGAACTAAGGCTAAAAAGAAAGGCAAAAGACAGTTCCTGATCTCAAGAAGTTTGCATTCTAATGGAAGAATTGACATAGTTGTTTAACTATGTACAAACAAGTAAGATACATGATAAACTGGAGATAATCAATAGAAGGAAGGGGCTAGAATTAATGAGGATAGGGGAAGACTTCCTGTAGAAGGAGGAATTTTAGCTGGGACTTAAAAGAAATCAGAAGGAAGAATTGAGGAGGGAGAGAACTCTAGGCACGAGAAACATTTAGCAACAATGCCTAGAGTCTGGAGACTGTGTGTTTTCTTTGAGGAACATCAAGGAGACCAGTGTTAATGAACTGAAGAGTACATAGGGGAGCTATAAGGTGTAAGAAAACTGTAATGGAGTGTGTGTATATTGGGAAGGGGACAGATTATGCAGGGCTTTGAACAGTAGAAGATTTTATATTTGATACTGGAGATGATAGGAAGCCATTGGAGTTTATTGAGTGTGTGTGCATATGTGCATGTCTGTGACATCTTCAGACCTGCCTTTCTGGAAGACCATGGTAGCTGAGTAGATGATGAACTAGAGTAGGGAGAGATGAGAAGGCAGACCAAGCAGAAAGCTACTGCAATAGTCCAGGAGTGAGATGAGGAGGGCTTGCACAAGAGTGACAGCATTGTCAGAGGACAGAAGAGATGTTAGACATGTTTCAAAGGTAAAATTGACAATCCTAGGCAGCATATTGGATATGGGAGGTGAGGGAGATTGAAGAATAGAGAATGACACATAGGTTGTAGGCCTTGGTGATTAGAATATGGTGATATCCTAGTAATAGAAAGTTAGGAAGAGATAATATTTTGGGAGAAAAGACAATGAGTTTCACTTTGGATATGTTGGGTTTAAGATGCCTATGGGACATACAGTTTGAGATGTCCAATAGGTAGTTGGAGGTTTGAGTCTGGAGGTCAGGAAAATGGTTAAGGCTGGATAAGTGGATTTGAGAATCGTCTACATAGAGGTGATAATTGAATCCATAGTGCTCATGAGACCAGAAGTGAAATAGCATGAATAGAGAATAGAAGAAGTCCCAGGACAGAACACTGTGGGACACTCATAGTTAGTAGACATTTCCTGGATAAAGATCCAGGAAAGTTGACTGAGGATATATATAGTGTATATATATATATATATATATATATATATATATATGTATGTATGTATGTATGTATGTATGTATGTATGTATGTATATATAGTATCAAGGAGAAGAGGGTGATCAACAGAGTTAAAACCTGAAGAGATCAAAAAGAATGAGAAAAAGTCATCAAGTTTAGAAATTAAGAGATTGTCCAAAACATTGGTAGGAGCAGTTTTGGTTGAATGATGAGGTTGGGTGCCACATTGTAGAGAGTTAAGTAGACAGTGAGAGGAAAGGAGGTGGAAACACCTATTGCAGATGGCCCTTTCAAGGACTTGAGCCACAAAGGGAAGAAAGCAATTGCACAATGGCCAGCAGGGTAAATGTATGAGAAAGAGCTGCGATTTTGTTGCCACGGAGAGCTCCCTATTTGGGTATTCCTTCGATGAGTATAAGCTCCTTTAAGGCAGGATCTGTTTTCTTGTCTTTGTATCTTCAGGGCCTACCTCAGTGCCTGGCACATAATAGGTAATTTAATAAGTACTTGTTGATTTGGTTGATCTATGTACAACTTACCTATGAATTAGTAACAAGTCTTAGAGAGTTAGCTGAGGCACACAGAAGTTAAATGAAGATGCTGGAGGTCAGAAACCTAGGTCTTCCTGATCTCCAACTCAACACTCCATCTACTCCAAGTGTTACTTCTATACCCTGCACATAACTAGGTGATTAAGAAAAAAAAAGTGCTGAATTGTAATATAAGAGCTAGAAGGGGCCTATCATTTTACAGAGGAGGAAACTAAGGTCCCCAGAACTAAAGTGATTTGCCTGAGATCATCTAAGTAGAAAGTGGCAGAGAGGAAATTCCAACCTTGCTTCTGACTCAAAATGTAACTCTCTTTCCATAGCATCTCCCTGCTTCCTGTGAAAGTTTAGCAGAGACGTATGTCACATTCTTGGCTCTATAGGATATGAGGACCCCAGGTAACATCTGACATTTATCTAAGGCTTTAAAGTTTCCAAAATAATTTATATATTGTGACATTTGTGCCTCACAATGACCCTGTGAGGTGATTACTTACTGCAACCATTATTATCGCTATTTTACAGATGAGGAAACCAAGGCCCAGAAATGTTAAATTACTTGCCCATAGGAAGGAAGGGTCAGAATGATGATTCAAAACTACATTGCTCTTGACTAAAAGGTTAGCATTCTTTCTACTCTGATGTGCTGAAATAGGGCTGTTCAGCCTTAAATGGAATGGGTTACCTTCCCTTTGTGGTCATCTAGTAAAGAGCATTATACAGGAAGGACTATGGCCTGTGAAGATTGGTGACCTGCTAGTCTCTATTTCTACTGTGGACAGAATAAGGAAAAACGTTAAAAATTACAAAAGGAAGATTGAAATTTGATATAACTCAACTTTTAAATATGCAGTTTCCTCAGTGGTAAAGAACATTCAATATAGGTGTTCATTAATAGGGGAAACTGGAATTTCCTTCCCCAAGATAGATTCTCATCTGTCTGTTACAATTTAGCTGTGATTTTGCTTGAGGGCAAGAGATGAGTGAAGCCCCAAATGATATATCTCAAGACTCACAGAATCTCCATAAATTGGATTCCTGAGAAGTTCCCATGTTTCAGAGCTGTTGTTAGACCAACTACCCATGATGATTGATTGGTGAATGAAAAGAGATGGCAGGTGACCAAGAAAGAACTTTTAAACTATCCCAATAAAATAGTTCATCTTGACAGATTTACCATGATAAACATTTATTGTTTATGGAGCTGTATTAACAATAAAGGTGATCATATAAAACACAGGAGTCCCAGGGCTGGAATTTTGGTAAAGTGGACCAAAGAAAGAGAGAGAGAGAGAGAGAGAGAGAGAGAGAGAGAGAGAGAGAGAGAGAGAGAGTAAATGTAAGCAGAGATTCTGAGGACTGGAGTTTACTGGATAAAATCTGTAGAAGTTTGAGAAGTAAAAGCCCTACAGGGGTGAAAGTTTTCCCACATAGACCTTGTGCCTAACCTGTAGTAACCTATACTTATTATAGTATTACACATATACTTTATTATGTGCAATTTTTATGTGATAATCATATTTCTTTTTACATTAGCATTATTATACTTATTATTGTGCTTATTGTATAGAATCCAATCATTCAGGGCACCAAGGCAGAGATCTCCAAAACATTTTAATTACATATCCCTTAAACTTTAGGAAACGCTGGCATCTCTGGAGAGGATGAGTTGGGGTCACAAAGACCTGAGGCAGAGAGAACAAATAGGCTAGAGGTGATAGAGGGTTTGGGTGAGTGGAGAGAAGGGGATGGATATGAAAGGTGTGGAAAGAGAAGCAAGGATAGATGTATGGATATGGGTGATAGGAAAGAGAGGAGTTCATGAAGCCAAGATTGTGAAAACTTGGGTGACTGAACATACCCCTGGTACCCTTAGAAAGCCATACGGAAATTTGTCAAATAGAGTTAGGGGAAAGGTAATAAAATGACAACTTTGATAGCAATCGCAATCCACTCATTCCATCCTGTACAATTCCTTTATCCCACCCAAAATGAAAAGAGGCAGAGATGGGACTGCGAACACTTACTGGTTATGTGATCCTAGGCAAGTCACTTAACTTTTGCCTCAGTTTCCTAATCTGCAAAATGGAGATACTAATCACACCTACCTTCTAAGATTGTTGTGAAGTTCAAATGCAGTATTATTTGTAAAGCGCTTTGCAAATGTTAATGCACTGCATACATGCTACTTGTTGTTACCACCTCAGTCAAAATAACTCCCAAACCTGAGCCCATCCTCAGAGGGGCACCTGTTCTGGTCATGAGGTGATCTGAAGAACAGGAGGTAGGAGAAGAATTTTCCCAATGGCACATGCCCAAATATTGTAGGTAGAAGTTTGCTTAGGTCATAAAATTTAAAAAGCAGGGGGAGATGAGAGCTTATACAACAGAGCAAGGGGAATGAATGGGAATCTGTTGGGAAATCAGGGTATGTATGGTTGTATTGAAGGCCAGCTCTGACATTGGATAATTCAGAGAATGATCGTTCAATCACATGCTTTTTGGAACTATGCTAGGGACTCTCAGAAGCTTCTCAGTCCCCATTTTGGAGACATTCACACTAAGAGACTAGTCTTTACTAGGGAAGTCACAAAGCACGCTACAGTTATCCTCCCCCTTCTGAGCGTGAACACCAGAAAACAGATTGCCTAGATACTTTCCAAGATCTTTTCAAATCTCAATGGTTCTACAGTTATTCATTTCAGACATGGCAATCTCTCTTAACTTTCTCATTCATTCATTCATACTTGATACTAGTGCAAGGAGAAATAGAGATATGATTTTTGCCCTCTAAGAAATTAAAATCTTAAATCAAAGATATGACATGGTCAGTCTTGAAGAAGGTGTAGAGACAACTGAACAAACATCTAATCCAAGACATGGAAAGGCCGTAATGTAAGGCGCTATCGTGATAAGGGCATTTCATTTCTTTTAAAGATCTGGCCTCAGTTTGGGCAGCAATTCAATAGTCCTGAACAATATTACCATAGGTGTTCCTAGAGCATAGGCCAGGTGTGTCCAGGTGTGTCAGCACACCCTGGGGCAAGCACGCCTTTGGGAGAAAGGCTGTACTTAGTCCATTCTCTATTCACACCTAAGAATGCTATCTAATTATTTAATATGCAATGAGAACACGAATTTCACTTCTCTCTTATCACAGGCTATGGGCTAATTCTCTCCTTCTCTATTTCTCTGTATCTCTCTCTGTCTCTCTCTGTATCTTTTCATCTTTCTCTGCATTTGTCTCTCTGTCTCTGTGACTGTCTGTCTTTCTCTCTGACTTTAGGATGTCTGACCTGAAAGATTGGGAGATGTGCATGGAAGGTGAAAGGGATGTACAGCTACCTAGAACTACTGGCTATTTCTTGGGACATAAAGTAATATTAAGATATTCTCTCAACATTGCTGATCTGTGGAATCAGTGTCGTTGGAAGCCAGCCTTTTCATTTGGGAAAGAACGCATTGTTAATAAAGTTTTAGTCTGAGAAGCACAGAGAGTGTATGGAAACAGAGTGTGATTTCTTAGTTAACTGGAGTGTGCCTAAAAAGCAGGCCTGAGAGTACCTGGTTGATGGGGAATGAATCAGTGATCATGAGTGAGGATGTTTTCAGTGCTGTTCCATAAAAGATCTGAGAGTGAGTCTTGGGCCTTTGAGCGTAGATCCTTGAGGAACTCAGATTGGCCCTCCTCCACTCTCTTTGTAGGAACTTTCACTTAGGGAGAAGGGGATGACTGAAGCGTACTGCATTTCATAGAGGCAGCAACCTAGCCTAAGTTCAGCTGAGGAGATGGAAGTTTACTGAACTATAATGTCAGTCCCCATGAAGCGACGGTGGCACTGGGGGCTGAGACAAACAAGTGGTGAAAGATGGAGATATCTGATTGACAGGATTCTCAGCTCCCAATTATCTTCCCACAAGAAAGGAGGGACAACTGGGTGGAGTGTGGTAAACGAGCTTGAGAGCATGCGTGAGTGGAATGAAATCTTTTTTCATTAATTATGAAGGACAAGTAATGCTTTGTCCAGTTTTTTCTCAGTTCATACATATTTAGAATATGCACCATTTTAAGGTTTTCAAAGCACCACATATGATACCTCATCTAAATATCACAACAACCCCGGGAGGGTTAAAAGACTTGTCCAGGGTCACATGACTAGGAAGTATCTCAGACTAGATTTGAACTCAGGAAGATGAATCTTTCTGATTCCTGGCCCAATTTTCTATCCATTATAATACCTAGCTGCCCAGTAGGTGCCATCATTATTATATTTTACAGATAAGAAAACTGAGTCTGACTTAGAGTGACCTAGTGTCACATGGCCAGTAAGCAAGCCTGTGGTCAGATTTGAGCTCAGGTCTTCCTGACTCTAGGTCTATTGCTTTATCTACTGTACTATTCACCCACCAAAAGATAGTAAAAGAAAGTCTGGACTAACATCTTACACCCTATACCAAGAAAAAGTCAAAATGGGTACATGATTTAGATATAAAGGCTGATACTATAAGCAAACTGGGAGAGCAAGGAATAGTTTACCTGTCAGATTTATGGAGAACAAAAGAATTTATGACCAAACAAGAGACAGAGAACATTATGGAATGCAAAATGAATAATTTTGATTCCATCAAATTAAAAAGCTTTTGCACAAACAAAGTCAGTGCAACCAAAATTAGAAGGAAAGCAGAAAATGGGGAAACAATTTTTACAACTAGTGTTTCTGATAAAGGCCTCTGAGGTACCACATCACACCTATCAGACTGGCTAACATGACAAAACAGGAAAACGATAAATGTTAGAGAATATGTGGGAAAATTGGAACACTAATGCATTGTTGGTAGAGTTGTGAACTGATCCAACCATTCTGGAGAGAAAGTTAGAACTATGCCCAAAGAGTAATAAAACTGTGCATACTCTTTGACCCAGAAGTAGCACTTCTAGGTCTGTATCTGAAAGAGATCATAAAAACAAGAAAAGGACCCAGATATGCAAAAGATTTATAGCAGCTCTTTTTGTGATGGCTGAGAATTGGAAATCAAGGGGATGCCCATCAGTTGGGGAATGACGGAACAAGCTATGGCTTAAGAATGTAATGGAATACCATTGCTCCATAAGAAATGCAGAGTAGGCAGACTTCGGAAAAACCTGGACTTGCATGAACTGATTCTGAGTGAAGTGAACAGAACCAGAAGAACATTTTAACCAGTAACAGTCACATTGTGCGATGATTAACTTTGATACATTTGTCTCTCCTCAGTAATGCAAGGATCTAAGGCAACTCCAAATGACTCATGATGGAAAATGCTGTCCATATCTAGAAAAAGAACTATGGAGTCTAACTGCAGATCAAAGCATACTATTTACTGTCTTGTTTTTTTTCTTCTTTCTCATAGTTTTTCCCATTGGTTCTAATTCTTCTTTACAACATGATGACTGTGAATTTTTTTTTAAAAAGTCTAGTTTTGCAACAGATAGCTATCATTGGTCAGCAAGTCTAAGATTTTTTTTTTTTAACAACTATTCTTTCAGGATTATGCTATTTAATGGGGAACTCTGGACACTAACACGAATGGATTTCATTGTTGCTTTTGCATTCATTAATGATGTCCATCTTGGTCAATTTATTTTAAATGACTATTTGAAGGATGTTCCCTTTCCTCTTGTCCAGTAGCTTTTAGAATCATTATTTTCAAACTATAATAAAGAGAACTTCATCTCCCGTTACGTGGAATGTCAACATCAGGCTAGCTCTGCGTCTAGGTGAAGGTACCCCTATTGGTTAGTAGCTACTGACCTGCTAATCTCACTTCAGGAAAAATCTATTGTCTGGTCACAGAGAATGGCTTGCCTAGGTGAATCATCTCATAAACATGTACCATCGGTCTCAAGAGAAAAGAGTGTGAAAGAGTCAGTGAGCCCCTTCACCACTGTCAGGAAAACCATTCAACTCCTACTGACTGTGGGTTGATGAGACAATTGTCATTTATGAAGGAGAGAAAGACTTTGAATGCCAAAAGGAAATGGAAAGTGGTAACGACCTCATAAATTTGAGATGAGTTAAACCAGGGTCACAATACGGTGTCAGAAATTCTCTATCATTACCTGCAAAAACCCTATATAGAGACCACGGAGGGTGGGAGAGGAAGCAGGGGCTAGAACCACAAAGAGGTATGTTAACATTCATGTAGTCCTTTAAGGTTTACAAAATACGGCACTTGATTTCTCATAATGTCCATGTGAGATAAGTATTCAGTCCCCATCCTTTTTTTGATGATGAAGAAAATGAAGTTCAGAGAAATTAAATAATTTGTTAATGGTCACTCAATTAGTTTCTATCAAAAGTTGAATCTGACCCCATATCTCAAAAGTCAATATGTGTTACTTCCTCCTATTAAGGACTGGAATAAGATACAGTCCTTGTTTCAGAGAAATTAACAATCTAGAGAGGAAGACAGTGCACATATGGAGAGATGATAGTTTAAGTCGGTGTATGGTAAATGCCAATTGAACATATAGACAATGAACTCTATTGTGAGGTAAGTAGGTATTGATTACAGCAGGAGTTTAGAAGCCTGTAACTCATCCCTTTGCTTCTGAATTCCTGGTCCCCCTGATGTTCTACATGTCTGAATATGCTCCCATACACCCACCCTCCATCTCTCTTGCTACACATCAGGATCCAGTGAATGTGAAGGGGATTGGTAGTGGCCAGAGACAGATGTGCCGAGAACTGCCTCCTTGCCTACCTATGTCTCAATCTACACCTCCTCTTTTACCACTAATGCCAATCTAAAGAGCAAAAGGAAATGGGCGTAAACCAAATACAAAAGACGAATTAACATCCTCAGGGATGGGCCCAAGGGCTAGATTTAGGTTAGCTTTAACATAAGAGAAATCACCCCCTCGCAAGACTTGTCTTAAATTGACTGGATCCTTGTCTTAGCCCTTCTGCAAATGTTCAAAACAGGAAAAAAATCCCTGTGGTCCTGAATTATTTGATTTACCTTTATTAGGAGTCCCATAGTTATCAGAGAATTGTGGAAACTTTGACTTTGTCCATATAGATCTGGGCCTTAGAACATAACATTTAATTCCTACCTTCTCCTCCCCTTCTTCTTCCATCTTCCATCTAGTTTCTTTGGAGGTATGGGGTGCTATTACTCTAAAAAATAGCACCCAATCAAAGAGTTACTTTACTGGACCTTATTATAACACCAAATATTATTGTTCTAGATCTTCTGTATGCATGACTCTGTCCTATGGGTCATGAGTCTTAAATAAAAAACTCCTGATAGAAGAAAGAATATGGAAGCCTTCTTCTGGCTGTAGAAATCCCTTTAAAATATTCATTGCAGCCTTAAAAAAGTAAGTACTTATTCCCATGTGTTTGCTCACTCTTTTTTTTTTTTTTACCCCTTTCCATTTTGACCAAAAGAATCAATAACGTACCTAAAGAATAAGTCTTCCTGCATAGTAACAAGAAATCATTGAGTTGCTGGTAGCATTAATAATATTCACACCAATATGACACTTTTCATCTTCAACTCCCACTAGAAATATTAAATGATTAAGCTCCTTAACAGCTAAGACCTTGTTTTGTTTGTTTCTAGACATTATGTCAATCAGTCATGGACTAAATTATAAGCCTATTTAGGCATTCGTCCAGTCCCTCCCTCTCCTCCCCACCCCCCAAATACACATGAGTTTTAAAGGTACATTTTCTGAGGTTTGGGAGTCAAATAAAAACTACTGTTGAAGGAGAAAGAAAGGAAACTCCAATCTCTGCCAATCTCTTCAGGTCATTGGCAAGCCTGTGCTGAAGGCAGAAAACCTCATTATCAGCACCAAATGGTATGTATTCCAGCCTCCCTGTTTACATGGCCCTGTCCTATGGATTATCAACTCTGGATTCTTAAATGGAAAACTCCTGTTATAAAAGCTTTCTGATTCCATTAAAATGTATTTCAAAATAGAATGGTGGGGTGGGGT
Source organism: Notamacropus eugenii (assembly GCF_028372415.1). Lineage (NCBI taxonomy): Eukaryota > Metazoa > Chordata > Mammalia > Diprotodontia > Macropodidae > Notamacropus > Notamacropus eugenii. The sequence goes on along the minus strand of NC_092876.1, from coordinate 198,500,316 downwards.
TGGGGGTGGGGGTAAGGAAATGGTGTTCCAGATGCGCTGTACAGAATATTGCTGTTATCTTCCTGGTTGTAATTCTCTCCCTTCTTGTTTGAACCCGGAGTCAACAAAGTGGCTAAGTCACCGGGGCAGACATCAGCTCATCTTCCTGCCTGCTCTCTTCCCTTCTCCCTGAGTTTTCTGAAGGAGTCCGATGTAGGCCTACTTCTGAGGGTCCTGGTCTTGGTCTAGATGAACCCCAGTCTAATCTCTTCCAGAATATTCACTGTGGTGCAAAATGGAGAGGTTTTCAGTAGAATGTCAGTTTTTTGCAGGCCAGGATTTTCATTTCTGTCTTTTTATTCCCAGATGCTTGGTACATAGCAAGCGTTTAAGAAATCCTTGTTTAAGTAAATTGAATGGCCCATCTGTTGAACTGCTGGAAAGATAGAAAGTTCTAACTTAAGTGTTTGGGTCCCTGGTAGGTGGAGTTGTTTCTAGGGAGGGAGTGGGGAACCTGTGGCCTCAAGGCCACACATGGCCTCAGTACTGCAGGTTCCCCACCCTTGCCTAGGGTGTGGCAAATCAGAACAGCTGTGTTATGATAAAAGAAGGAACTCAGTCAACAGAAGGACCTAAAAAGGCTCAATTTTAAATATACATGCACACACACACATATATATGCATATGTAGCACACACACATATACATATATACATATGAGTTCTGAGCTGAATTATTCCTAGGAACACACTCTACTGTACAAAGCTCATTTTTAAAGTGGAAGGAGGAGTAGGGAAAACAGATGTCAGGAGCACAATGCGGTTTAATCGGAGGAGGTGCAGGCTGAGACATAGGGAGGCAGGGAAGCAGATAACTGCAGTTCTTGACACATCTGTCCCTGGCCACCACCAGGCCCCTTCACACTCACTAGATCCAGATGAGTAGCAGGAGCGATGGAGGGTGGGTCTACGCGAGTATATTCAGACATGTAGAACAGCAGTGGGACCAGGGATTCAGAGGCAAAGGGATGAGTTACAGGCTTCTAACTCCCACTGTATTCAACACTCACTTATCTCACAATAGAATTTATTGTCTATACTTTCATTTGGCACTTACCATATACTGACTGTCAAGATATTAGGAGACACACCATTTTCCAGAGCTAAAGTCCAGCAAGCAAGTTATGCTCTGAGCTTGGCATGATCACAATCCTTTGCACTTAACTTCTAGATGATCTCATCCTCTTGCAAAATCACATAATTAGTGTATTGCTTTAACCAGCACCAGATGTTTTCTGATCTAGAACAAGCACTGGACAGGTAGTCATGTTCTAGTCACGAACCCTGCTATGAACCAAGCTTGTCTTACTGCTGCTGCTACCCCTCATTGGATGAGCTGTCGCTCACTGAATAGTCATTGGCATAAGTACTGATATCTCTCCACACTGTCTCAGGTACCCTACTAGGGGCAGGGCCCGGGCACATGTATCCTTGCTTGCAAGTCATTTCCTCTTTGAAATTAAACTTCTGTTGGATTCCTGACTTGAAACCTGATCTGTCTGGTTCCACAAATTAAAAGTCAGTTAGGTTTAGTTGACATGAATTTAACTATATATATATATGTATGCATGTGTATGTGTGTATGCATATGGGCATATGTATATATACACACAGACATACCATATATCACTATATATGGTGTATATAAAACTGTTATATACAATTGGTATATATAATAAAATATCTGCATATATATACACATATATTTATATACATTTGTGTGTCTATGTATACATACACACACACACATATATATCAACTCACAAAGTTCCTTACCAATAAACCAGGGTGAAACTGCTCCTTCTTACATGCATAGTTATTAAGCTAAACATTATTCTCTCATGAACTGTCTTATTTTTCCTTTCATAGCTGCCATGATGTTCAATTTACACAGATTTTGTTCTTTTAAAATGTTGGGGTAGTAGAGGAGTGCAATGGAATTTACCTCCGAACTCTGTTCTCTTAAGGAAAATCCCAGTTATATGACTGGCCTTGTGCAGGCTTGGGATCCTGATGAGTCCAGACCCCCAGACCTACTCTCTAATATATATCTTAATCATCTTGGGCCTCCAGAGGCCTTCCCAACCAGGCATAACATTCCAGGTGTGGTGAGAAGAGAATTTCCTAAAAACCTGAATTTGGTTTTTAGGCTTTGTAAAGTCTCAGAGTTGGAAAGGGCATCAGGGCCCCCCTTGACCAACTCATAACTGAGTAAAAATCTACTTTACACTGCGCCTGACCAGTGGTCACCTGGTCTTGATGTGGAGACCTCCACTGAGGAGAGCCCCTCCTTCATAAAGCAGCTTTCCTGAGGGGATGGGGGTCTAATCCAATGCAAAGTTGTCCCAGAACAGATCTCACCCCTGAGGAAGGATGCTGTGATTCACTCCACATCTCCTACCCCATCCCCCATGCTAGTGTTCTCCATCTCTTGTGCCGCCTCCTCGTTCTTTGATGCACATCAAGCAAATTGCTAAGCCCAAAGATCTTCTAGCTCTAGCTAAACAGCTAACCTGAAGCTGAGTTCTTCCTAGGAATTCACTCCACTATACAAAGCTCATTTTTGAGGTGGAAGGAGGGGAGGGGGAGCAGATGTCTGAAGCACAATGAATCTTGGCTCTTCATGGCTGAAAAGGTTAGCAGGGCATCTATTCTGGGCTCTTTTCACAGGAGCCTATGCCAAGTTTCACTTCAGATATTCACGGCTAACTGGGCTGGGGAATTGAATAAGAACTGCCTAAGAGGACTGAGGCCAGCCCCTTGCTTATTGTCAGCCCAGGGAAATGAAGGCTATGTGGACAACTGGAGATCACTGGGGGTTGTTTCTCCACCACCCTCTAGAATGAAGCTATATCATACCTGCTCACAAGAGAGCAAATTTTCTTCTCTCTATGTAATCTTTAGAACGTTTGTGCCATTTCCTCTCACAAAGAAGCACACGTTAGATTGAGGAGAGGTAAAAAAAAGGCCTCAGATGGTGTTGGTAGAAACCAAATGTGAATCTGAACTGCTGCTCCTAGAAACGGAAGGCCCATGGAAACAAGCAATATTTTATATTCTACATTAACCACTTGGGGTATATTTAGGCTCTTTTTTGAATTGGTCTTTTAACACTTAAGGGCACTAGCCTTTGCTAACTATTATTGAGAAAGGGAGGTCAGCCCAGAAAGACAGTCATGTCCAGATTGCAAGGTACTTAAATTATCTAATTAGTGCTGTTTTGATGCAATGTATTTATTGGGTATCAATACTAATGGACCTGTGGCATATAAGAATCTTCCTAATCATAATAAGAAACTATGCCTTCACTGAGAAGCTATAGCCAATTGTCTGCATTCCTTTGAAAGAAAATAGATATCATACTTTGTATATTTACATGACCCTGTTCTACAGGATTCTCAAAGGCTGTGGCAGATATATAGGCTGATATTATCTCCACTGGAAATGCTGAGAAACAGTATTATGGACAGAGCCTCTCATGTAATAGGGCCTTGGTAAAAGCTCCTTAAGTTGAATTGAATTGACTAGGCTTCTATGCTGCTGGCTCTAAGTGGTTTTGGATTGGGGGGGAGGAGGTGTAAAGGAACCACCTGGCTATTTCACTACACAGAGTATTAAGCTGAAATGATCCATTTATCAAAATATTAAAGGAAAACAGGTCTTCTTGTTGTTCAGTCATGTCTAACTCTTTGCCACCGTATGGACCATACCGTGCATGGGGTTTTCTTGGCAAAGACACTGAAGTGGTTTGCCATTTCCTTCTCCATCTCATTTGACAACCCATTCATTGAATGGGTGTATCTCACTCAAAGTGAGAATGCTTTAAGACCTTATCCTGAAAGGGCTAGGGTCTCACATTGCATCCTGGGCCATCTCCAACTGTCCTAATGAATATCAGGCCACTAGACCCAGATGGCTCAGGAGAAGAAAGTGAGGTTGGTGACCTTGCACAGCCCTCCCTCATTCAAATCAAAGTTAACTAGAAGTCATGTCATCATCTTGATGTCATGGTCCTCTTTGAGAATGAAGGACAAATACAACATTAGACAGATGAGGAAACTGAGGCAAATAGGGTTAAGTGATTTGCCAGGGTCACACAGCTAGTGGGTGCCTGAGGCTAGATTTGAACTTAGTTCTTCCTCATTTCAGACCTTGTCCTCTATTCACTGAACTACCCAACTGCCTTTAAACCAGCTTTAAGCAGAGGTAAAACTAGGGTGAGGTGATTGAGGCTTTCTTACTGAGCACTAAAATTTAGAGGGTACAAATATTGAAAATAATTATTTTTAAAGACTATGCAAATTAAAGTTTTACTGTGTTTACAATTCAATAACATTTTTATTTAGCTGTATAGAAACCAATTAGCATCAGCTAAACTGGGGAGCTACCAGATTATACTCTTCTCTTTCCCAGGAGCCTCATATCAAATGAGTTACTCCATCTGTAGGTGTGCCCTGTACCTCTCCAGATGATGGCTTCCTTGTCAGCAGCCTTGTGGTGCTCCACATACTTCTCTGTGTTTCTCCGTGGTCCTGGGGTTTCCCTCATCTATGCCTCATCAGAGGGCAAATTTAGTGCTGCTTAACCTTGTTGCCATTTTGTGTTCTATGACCCAGACACTAAAACTTTGTTATGATTAATTTTCAATGAATATGTGGACAGGTGGAACATTCTTGGGAAGGGAGGGAAGAAAGGAAAGAAGAAAGAAAGGAAGTAAAGAAAGAGGGAAGGAGAGAAGGAAGGATGGAAAGAAAGGAGGAAAGGAAGGAAAGAAGGAGGGAGGGAAAGAAGGAGAGAGGGAAAGAAGGAGGGAAGCAAGGAAGGAAGGATTTATTAGATGTATTTATTATGAGCCAGACACAGTCCTAAGAACTGGGGATACAAATACAAGCACAAAGAAAGACAGTCCCTGCCTACAAGGAGATTCCATTCTAGTGGGGAAAGAGAATAAAAAACAATGCTGGAAATCAGGGTGCTGTGTATAGGAGATGAAGGTGCCTGGCACAGAAGTATGTTTTTGATGAGGAGGGATGAGGAGGAGAAAGAGAGGGGAAAGGTGGCCCGCCTTGGGCCCTCCACAAAATGGAAGCCGCAGGAGGAACTCACATACAGAGTAGGGTGGGAGGGGAACTGGGCCTTGTAGAAGGATACTCCAAAGTGGGAAGGTGGCAAGGGTGGTTCCAGGGAGAGGAAGCTACAGCAGTTGAGGGAAGTCCCAGGAGGAGGTGGCAGCAGAGGCATGGTTCCAAAGTCCATAAGTCAGAAACAGGGCTAGAAGGGAACAAATGCTGGCCAGCCTGGATCCCTCCACCAAATGGAGGTGCTGAAGGAATTTACCAATGGAGATGGTGTGATATTGGCTGAGGGAGCACCTGTGTTTTCCTGGTGTTAATCGTTAGGCCAAAATTAGCACAAACAGCAGAGAATTGATCCATACTTCGTTGCATCTCAGCTTCAGAGGCTGCATTGAGCGCACAATCATTTGTGAACAGAAAATCATGCACCAACACTCCCCCCACTTTGGTCTTGGCTTGTAGCTTTTTCAAATTGAAGAATTTACCATCAGAATCCATCCATATATGGAACCATTGGTTACAGCAAATGGAGAAGTTTTGAATGCTGTGGATAAGTTCACTTACCTTGGTAGTGTACTTTCCAGGGATGTACACATTGATGATGAGGTTGACCCAAACATTACCAGAGCTAGCTCACTGTCTGGGAGACTCCAAAGGAAAGTGTGGGAGAAAAGAGGTTATTAGGCTGACTACCAAACTGAAGGTCTACAGAGCCATTGTGCCGACCTCATTGTTGTATGCCTGTGAAACATGAACAGTCTACCAGCGTCACGCCAGGAAACTGAATCACTTCCATTTGAACTGTCTTGGGAAGATTCTGAAGATCACTTGGCAGATTAAGGTACCAGACACTGAAGTCTTTACTCAAAATAAACTGCCAAGCATTCAAACCATGCTTCAGAGAGAGCAACTCTGATGGGCTGGCCATGTTGTTCAAATGCAAAATGTATGCTTGCAAAAAAGACTATTTTATGGAGAACTTGCATGGAGCAGGTGATCACATGGTGATACACCCTTTGACCCAGCAGTATTGTTTCCAGGACTGTATTCCCAAGAGATCATAAAAATGGGAAAGGGTTCCACATGTACAAAAATATTTATAGCAGCCCTCTTTGTGATGGCCAAAAACTGGAAATCAAGGGGGTATCCATCAATTGGGGAATGGCTGAACAAGCTATGGCATAAGAATTTAATGGAATACTATTGCGCTATCAAAAATGATGAACAGAATGACTTCAGAGAGGCCTGGAAAGACTTAAATGATCTGACACTGAGTGAAAGGAGCAGAACCCGGAGAACTTTGTGCATAGCATTGACCACAGTGTGTGAGAGTTTTTTCTGGTAGACTTGGAACTTTGTAGCAATGCAAGGACTTAAAAAAAATTCCCAATGATCTTCTAAAGCAAAATGCCTTCTACATCCAGAGAAAGAACTATGGAATTCAATTGCAGAATGTAGCAGATCATTTTTGTGTGTGTATGTGTGTGTGTGTGTGTGTGTGTGTGTGTGTGTGTATTATGTTTTGGTTTGTTATATGGTTTCTCCCATTCATTTTAATTCTTCTATATGGCATGACTATAGTGAAAATGTATTTAATAGGAATATATGTGTAGAACCCATATAAAATTGTATGCTGTCTCAGGGAGGGAGGGGGAGGAAGGGAGGAGGGAGGGAAAAATAATAATCTAAGTTATATGGTATTGATTGTAGAACATAGAAAATAAATAAAATTAATTCAAAAAATAAAATTTAGTGAATTAAAAAAAGAGGTGATACAAAGACACTCTCAAGATCTCTCTCCAGAACTTTGGAATTGATTGTGTGACCTAGGAGATACTGGCACAGGACTGCTCAGCATGGCATGCTCACATCAGAAAAGGTGCCATGCTCTATGATCAAAGCAGAATTGAAACAGCTCAAAGGAAACATGCCATATGCAAATATAGAGTATCCAATGTTCCCACGGACTGTCTGTGCCCAATCTGTGGTAAGCATTCTCAGCTTGTATTGGTCTGATCAGCACAGTAGGACACATTCATTTTGGTCCTCTTTGAGAATGAAGGACAACCACCATACCATACCAATGGAGAAGGTCATTGGGCCTTATGGAAGGATATTCCAAGGTGAAAAGTTGGCTAAGGTAGTTGACTCTTCCAGGATGAGGAGGTTGTGAAGGTCCAAGATAAGAGAGCAATTAAAGGATAGCAATAATATTATATACTCACTCCTAGGAGAGAACACTGATGTGCTGTGGTAGAGGGGCTCGGGGTCCATCTAATCTGAACTAGCAGCACCTCAGTCATCCCTATCAGTTTCTTTCAGTGTGTGTGATCTTGGGAAAGTCCATATGCCCTCATCAAGTCTGAATTTCCTCATCAGTAAAAAAAAAAAAACCAAACAGCTGGACTAAATGATCTCTAGGGTCTCTTATGGCTTTTATTCCCAGGATGCTCTGAAAGAAATAACTACAAAGAAGTTACACTCCCAATCTAGTTAATTCCAAGCACTTCCTATTAATTGTGTGGAGTATGTAGTTGATGAAGAAATCAAGGCAATTTAATTCCCTCCCATCTTACAAAAGAAATTCCAGGGTCAAGAAGAGTGAATTCATGACCTGTGTGTGCCTCTGGATTGAAAAGGTGAATAGAATGTTTCTGAATCTCTGTTGACAGATTTCTGCTTTCAGTTTTCATTCTTTATTCATCTTCCATTCCATGAATATTTATTGAGCATTTATCATAAAATTCTTTCAGTCTCAGCAACTCTCAAAGAGCTTCTAAGTTTACAGTTGAAAGCAGTTGCAATCTGCATTGGGGGAAGGAGTTATCAACATAGATGAAAGTATGGATCTTTGAGATATTGAAATAAATACCTTGTGTGAAGTCCTGGTTGGGGTCTTGGTGATGGGCTACATGTCTCTTATTTGAGACTAGCCAAGATAAATTCAAAGAGTATCACCTGCAAGGGCTATTTATACCTACAAGGTGATCTTGGGGGAGGGAGACTACAATTTCTTGTGATGGAAGTTTTGGGATCTGCATTGGTAGAGGAAATACACATGAATCCTTGGAGTATTACAGTATGTGTCAGGTTCTATGGGTACCAAAAAAAAAATAAGATACGGTCTGTCCTCAAGATGTTTATAATATAGCAATGAAGGAAGCAACGGGGCAGTGATGAAACAAAACTCAGCCCCCTCTCTGTCTTCTTGAAGCAAGGGCTTCAACCTGGGATTTGGCATGGAGACAACTCTAGAGAGACTGTGAAGTCAATTGATAATTTTGTGCTCAGAGAGAGTCCTTTTGTTAATAGGTCTGTAGCTCTGAGAAAAGCATGAGGCTTAGGCTGAGCCATAGAAAAGAGAGATGAGTCCTCAAGGGAATTGACCCAGATTCCTCTGTTGGAACTCCCTGTCCTTGGTTCTGAATGAGCAAGGAATAGTCTTTCTACCTGGGAGGAAATGAAAGATTTGGAAAGTTACAGACTTGAGAAACCTTGTGAAATGTGTACAGTTTTATGCATTAATGGGCACAGATTTAGGCAGAATCTCTTACTTAGACAATTACAAAGTATTTCATATGCATAATTATCTTCTTTGATCTTTACAACTATTCTCTGAGTAGGTAGGACAATCATGTTTATTCTCATTTTATAGACAAGGAATTGGATAGCATAAACTAGGACCCAGGTTTTCTGACTCCAGATTCAGTTTTATTGACATCATATTGTCTGTATTTTCCTATTGTATTATTCAACATTCTGTCATAATTCTGACATGCCATGTAAAACAGGCTTATCTCAGTTTATGGAACACATATTCCTAAAAATTTGACTATAAACCAATTATTATAAAGCAAATAACATTTTTCAATGTATTTCTATTATAAAAATGGAAAACTACCTTAATATTGAAACTAGCCTGGTGATGGTGAAATATGATCCATCTTCTCATTCTTTGCACATGTAAAGCTCATTCCATGATCTACAGTTTGGACATCACTTTTCCATTCAACTCTATCTTTCTCCCAAAGTAAATATTCCCTTTTGTAATGACAGTAAAACTATTAGTGGCATGTCTTTCATATGTAAAGGGGTTAGGGGAAGTTAAGTTTGCCCTTGTTCTCTGGCATATAAGTTTTGTACAGACTGTTCTACTTGGGAGAGATTAATAATAAAAATCTGTGGGAGGTAGCTTTCACTTCTTGTATAACATGAAGGAAAGGGAAAAAGGGAGGGAGGGAGGGAGGAAAGAAAGAAAGGAGAGAGGAAGGAAAGAAGGGATGGAGGGAGAAAAGAAGAAAGGGAGGAAGGAAGGAAGAAAAGAAGGGAGGGAGGATGGAATGAAGGAGAGAGGGAAGGAAGGTACTAGGAAAGATATCTTCACCCACCAATTAGCTTCACCCAATATCTGAATGAGCTGCTGCTCAAAAGGAAGGTATGTATCTAGAAGAGGAACCCAGATGCATGCCACTAAGGATTCTAGGCAGGCACTCTTTATTTTCCTTGAAGACTTGCAAAATATCTCTAGCTTAGGGGATTTTGCTTCTCTTCAGGTTAGAAATATCTCTTTGCTTGCTACCTCTGCTTATCACCCTGAGCTGGATAAGAGATACTATAGCAGAGCCACTCTAATGGTTTGTGATCTCCTGGGGAATAAATCGTTACTCTTGACTCCATCCATCCTGTACCTTACACTAGTTGCTGTATCTGCTTCTTCTTAGGTTCCCCCTTCCTCCCATTTGCCATTGCTTTGAATAACACTGAACACACAAGAATTAGTGACTACTAATTTCTCTCTTTTTCTACTAATCTTTTTATATAACAATGGGAATAAACAGAATTAATCACAGAACAGAGAAGCAGGGGGGAAGGGAATATAGCTATTAGTCTTTATTAATAGCTATTAGCTATTAGGGTCTGAGGTCTATGCAGAGCTGCTGCCAACTGTAGCGGAGAACTGGTTGTTCTAACTCCTTCCTTTTCTGAAAAGGGGTTGAGACAGTGGCTTCCTTCTTTAATTCTGGAGTCCTTAGAGAGGGATTTTGTCTCTAAGGGGCAAATGGGGGCATCTTACCAAACCTGGTCTGATCAGTCATACACCTACTGCTTAGAGTCTCCTTTTTTGAGGCATAACCGGTGCCAATAGCAGCAGCAGCAGCACAGCATCCACCTCTCAGTCTCTGTAGAGAAGGCCAGAAGAATACAAGTCAGTAGTTGCTTAAGTGCTCCACCATAAGAAAAAGGCTTCATGTTGATAATATGGGGGACAAAATTCTGACCTCTTTACCTCTTGACCCAACTTTTTCCTTCTTTCCTCTAAAGTGTCTCTAAAAACAGTCAATGATACTCAAGTTCCAGGATCCAGTCACTCATGGATTTGGGGAAAATGAAAGTGTCTCCATTAACCTGGTAGTTCTGCTCAAAGCTTATGCTTTATCACTAAAAGCAAACCAAGAGTAGATTCATCCTCTGTGCTTTCAGCTAATTAGCTTTCAGCTAATCACTTTTGCCGGTGACCAACAAGTTTCTTTAGTAGCCTCCTGTTTTCTTTATGGCACAGTTATCTTTTATTCTTAAATTCAATTTTATTTTATTTTTAAATCTTCATTTGAAAGATGAAGATAGATATCTATAATCATAGTCATATATAGACATATACATGTGTATCTATGTCTCTCACGTCCTCTAAATGTATCTTTTCTTAATAGCAAGTTACCAAAGGGTAATTCCCTTGAGTTATTGCTCTGTAGTAGGATTGTCCTACATTGAGTTTCTTTTCAGCATTACCTCTACCCAATCCTATTTGTGTATTTATTTAGTCCTCCTGGCCACTGGGGGCTCTGAAATTCTAAGCTCTTTGAAGACTAGGACCAAATCTGTTTATATTGCTCTGAATATAGTAATACATTTTATGTGTATGTTGTGGACCCTTTTGACAGTCTGATGAAGCCTAGGAGGCCCTTGTCAAAATAATATTTTTAAATCATAAAACAGAACACATAATATTACAAAGAAGAACAATTAGGCTGAAATACAATTATCAAAATATATGTATTTTTTTTTTAGAGTCCACAGACTCTGAGTTAAAAACCCCTGGAATAAGAGCTTATACAAGCATTTACTGGATGAATATTTGATGTTGATGGGGATGAAAATGAGGAAGAGGATGAGGAGTGATTGTCAAGGTTATGAGAGGAGATCATTTCTGTGGAAATGCTGCTATTGGGCACAGCTCTCTACGCCAGGTATAAGCTGCCAAAATGCACAGCAGTAATGATGGTGGTGACCTTTCACTAAATGAGGTGAGTTTCTTTTGTCCTCGAGACTCCTAGGTTTGTTCCTGTTGACCTTTTCCTAAGCTCACCGTAAGGGCTGAGGTATTGCTCGAGTGGAACATTGTGCAAGGTCCAGGTTATTCCAGGTTATGTTGGTCTTATAAAGGATAAATATTGTCCAAATAGAGAACACTTTGGGGGGTGGGGTGGGAAGAGGTGGCCAAAGGAGGGCTGATGAGAGGGTGTGATAGGTGCTGTTCAAGCTCAGAACAATTTGGAGGGGTTGGGGAACTGGCATCAAGGTTGATGGGGTGGATAAGGAAAGAAGAATTCAAGGGCACAGCTGACTCAGAACAAGAGCTGCACCATCCCTCAGTCAATCAACACACTATGTGCCAAAAGCTGCAGACATATAGACAATAGTGAAATGGTCCCTGCCTTCAAGGAACTTACAAACAAGAAGAGGCATTTCTCTCTGAGCATAAGGACCAAACTTCATTCCATTATGAACCCCCTTGGGTCCCTGAGCTATTCCAGTTTTTCATTGTTCTGGCAAATTCTCCCTCGGAAACAAGTAAATTTCTTCCAAAGCTCTTTCTGAGAGAAAGAATGATTCTGGTGGTGGATTTGCTATTTGTCTCTCATTTAAGAGATGAATCACAACCCTCTCCTCCTTCTACTTTCCTTCCATCTTTAAAAATAAACAGATGAGTAAGGAAGACACTTAATATTTTCCATTTGAAAAGAAGCCCTGAAAGTTAAAAAACAGTTTTGCAGTTTTCATTAGATCCGACCTAAACAGAACCAAACACCAACAGATAATTACTGCCACTGTTCAGCTCTAACCTAGTCAGTCAAGTGAGAGACAAACACAAACACTGCACTGGAGTTTGTGAGCAAGGCCTCCAAGCTCTTGCTGTTAGGGAGAAAGAGAAAAGGAAGACCAAGGGAGGTGGCAGTGGGGATTGGGAGAAGAGAGGCTATGAAAGAGTGGGAGGTTTTGCTCCGTGTTGTACCCACTAACAACTCCATCATATTTAATTAGCAACCTAGGAATTTTTAAAATGTATTTACCAAATCCATGAAAAGCACCTAGTTTCCAAGGGCATTGAATAAATGGCATGATTAGCAGAGCAGAATTTCCCTCTGGTGGAATAAGCTACTTGTTGGCTTATGTGCCATAGAGGATGGGAGACCTACCCTTTTGTACTTCCTTCTGACTAACCCAGTGAATTGTTAATGACCTATAACCACTAATTACATCCCCATTAGCTTTGAAGCCTACTCTGTCATTCATCCATTGGCACTTGTATTCGGGAATGGCAGAATTATTACCCAGTGGGTAGTAACAGGGTCTGCTTGGCTTTGCTTTTTGTCTGGACAGGGTGGGGGTAGAGCACTTGAATCTCTAGCCCCTATATGTGAAAATCCAGCCAGGCCTTTTCTCCTGACTGCCTGTCAGAGAAACATGTGGGTTGTGATCCTTTTGTTTTCTTGGGGGGGAAAATTGCCAGAGGTAAAAATAGTATTTTTAAGTCTTAAAAAAATAATAAGACCACATCAGAGGTGGATGACAAAGGGGGTTATTTCTCCTTGCTTGGTATCTGAAGAGGTTTTACTGAGAGATGATGTACCCCTACCCCCTACCTCCCACCCATAGATCTATAAATCGCAACGGTTCCTCTTCCTAGTACTTGGACCTAAATTTCTTTTCTTTCTACTATGACTTATTCTTCTGCCTTTATAAAGCTGAAGCTCAGAGGCCACCTAATCCAATGCCTCCATTTTACAGGTGAGGAAACTGAGGAACCGAGATCCAGAGAGGTTCAGTGATTTGTCCAAGGAATATTAAAGGTAAGATTTGAAACCAGGTTTTCTGACTTATGAGTTAGTGTTTTTCTATCACATCAGTTGCTTCCTTAAGAAAACTTGATCAGCTGAAATTTTGTTTTGTTAGGTAAATTCAACCAGGATAAAGATGAAGTTCCTAGATTACTACCTTTGTCTCCATAAATAACACATTCAAGGATTTTTTTTTTGTTCCTTTCTGTACTACTCATCCAAACTTTCCTCTCTCTAGTTCATGACTCCTGTGTAGCTCTGGGCCAGGTAGGTGGTGCAGTGAATAGAACACTGGGCTTAAAATGAGGAGGAATGTCTTCATGAGTTCAAATCTGACCTCAGAGATTTACTAGCTGTTTGACCCTGAGCAAGTCACTTACCCTGTTTTCTGCCCCTTCTTCCTCTGTAAAATGAGCTGGTGAAGGACATGGCAAATTGCTTCCCTATCTTTGTCAAGAAAAGCCCCAAATGGGGTTACAAAGAGTCAGACATGACTGAATCAATGATACCTAGCTCTGGTCTTATCACATGGGAAGCATTTTGACTTGTTAAACCTTGGTCAGAAAATGTTTACAAATTAAAAGAATTTTAAAGATGCTATATTCCAAATATTGAAGAAAAATTCGTACTAATACTGTATCGTATGATTTAGGCTGAAGTCTGCCAGAAATAACTTGATTATTGAATCTATATCCAAGCCATTTCTGGCATGAAGAAAGAGATGTCCAAGCTGTTGTAAGTGGCCTATGTTTTCCAGCATGACTCTCTGCCCCCAACATGATTCTAGGTAATATTTATAGGAATCTTGAACACACAAACATAAAATAAAGATCAGGAGTAGAATTTATCAGGAAAAAACCAAGGGTAAAAATCATGATCTCAGACAAAGTCAAAGCTAAGTCAGATTTAAAAAGAGAGCAAGATAGAGAAACTACAGTATATGTCAGCCATATTAATCAATATTATTTTAGACTATTTAAAATAACTAGACAGTATTAGGTTAGAATATTGCTGTGGTATAAGAAATGATGAGTAGGGGGACTTAAAAAAGTATGGAAAGACTTGGATTTATGAAGACGGACGTCATTCACCCTCAGAGAAACAGAGGACATAGTATGGTCTTACATAGATATGTATGAATGTATATGTCTATATGGGAGTATGATTATAGACAGCTAATTATATCTATGTATATATGTTTGTGTACATGTGTGTATGTGTATATGTATATATGTGTAGATAAGTGTGTATATATTTTTATGGGCATGTGTATGTGTATATATATGTACATAGATCTAGAAATATCTATTTATGCACATATATATTATGTATATATGTATATACACATCTATCATCTATCTATGTATCTATGTATCTATTTATCTGTGTATCTATGTATCTATCTTTCTATGTATGTATGTATGTATGTATGTATGTATGTATGTATGTATCTATCTATCTATCTATCTATCTATCTATCTATCTATCTATCTATCTACCTACTTATCTATCTATCTAATCTCCAGGCTTCATTGTAGCTGTCTTGGGGGGAAAAGGGGGAGAAAAAGAACAAAGGAAAAAGTTTCCAAGAAAGAACAAAAGAAAACTTATAAAGAAGCAAAGAAAAGATGGAGAACTCTGAAGACTGTGTAGTATTTATTCTATAGGCTTTCTTCAAATGGAAATTTATTGCTGTATATTTTGAATCCTTTCTTACATTCTGCTGTGCTTTCTTTTAACTTATTTTGTACTTAAATTTCAATATTTGAGTTTATGTTTATTTTTCTTATTGTGTATTTCAATTTTTGCTTCTAAGTTTAAAATAATTTTTTAAAAAAAAAGAATCTTGAAAGAGGAAAAAAATTCTAGTCTGGGCTAATATTCCAGAACCAAGCAAACAAGTCACCATCCCACTCCTCTTTACTCTTGGAGTCAAACACAATCACTTCCATTGACATTTTAATCCTATCTCAGTGGAGAAGGGTAGCGGTTAGTCCTCCATTCATTTCAGGTGGGCAGAGAAAGAGAAGACTGGCTTTTCATGGGTCAATAGACAAGATGGAGTTATTCTTAGTTAAAAGGTTTTACTACCTTTGATCCATCCACCTAAAAGAAGTCTTTCCCCACCCCTTCTTGTCCTGACCTGTCACCCTTAATTCATCCGCCTAAATGAAGGGACTTCTTTTCTTTTTGTCCTAACCCATCACCCATCTTTCCAAAGAGCTTTTCCCAGGGTTCTGGAAAGGGCTTTAGAGAAAAATACCACTTCTTAATATTCTCATTTTTACTATAAATGAGGTTTTAAATTTGCTTATATGTAAGAAATAAAGTAATATCTGTAAAGCATTTTGTAAATTTAAAGCCTACATCAATAGAAACTTATTATCTCTATGTTTAGATTACTTATTACTCTTTTATTGCAAATGGATAAAGTATATCAGCTACTTGTTATTGTTCAGTTGTTTCAGACTCTTTATGATCCCACTTGAGGATTTCTTGACACAGATACTGGAGTGATTTGCTATTTCCTTCATTTTACAGCTGAGGAAACTGAGGCAAAGGGGAATGATCTGCATAGGGTCACACAGCTAATAGTATCTGAGGTCGGAATTGAACTCAGGTCTTTCTGACTCCATGCCAGGCTGGTACTCTTTCCGCTGGACCACCCAGTTGCCCTGTATTGCCTTTGGAAAACTGTAAATATCTTTGGAGGACCCAAGATTTCTCCTTAAAGCAAAGTCACGTGTTTTGAAATGAATATTCTTTCCATGTTGGTGTGCCACTGGAACAGCACCATCTTGAAGAATTAACAAGGAGTATTCAGTGCGAGTAAGCTGCAACGCATACCATATAAGGATCTTCCAAGAATTGTAGTAGAGGATATCAACAAAGAAACATGTGATCAATAAGAATATGCTGATCACATGGCAATATTGACAGATGACAACTGGATGACAGTCTGTGTGCTCAGCTGTGGTTCTCTAGAAATCAAGAGAACATGAGGAAATTTCCCCAGAATGTTGGGTGGACTTCCAGTGGCAAAATTATGGAAAGACATGGACAAGTCACACAGGATGGCTGGACATGGATCATAGAATCATGGATTTAGAGCTAGAAGGGATCTTAGAGGCTCTTGAGTACCCTACTCTCATTTTACAAATGAGGAAACTGAGACCCAGAGAAGTTAAGTGACTTGCCCAAGGTCATATAGTTAACAAGTGCTTCATGCAGGATTCAAACTCAGGTTTTCCTGACTCTAAAATGCTATGTACTGGACCATCTTGCTGCAGGGAAAGAAAGAAAAGGAAAAAGGAAAAAAAGAAAGGGAAAGGAAGGGAAAAGTAAGGGAAGGGAAAGAGGAAAGATGGGAAGGAGGGAGGAAGGAAGCAAACATTTATTAAGCATTTACTATGTCCTGGGCACTGTGCCAAGCACTTTAGAAATATGATCTCATTTGATCCTCATAATAACCCTGTTACTATCCCCATTTTTGCAGTTGAGGAAACTGAGGCAGGCAGGCTAAGTGATTTGCCCGAGGTCACACTGGTATTAAGTGTCTGAGTTCAGATCTGAACTCAGGTCTACCTGATCCCAGCACTCTATCCACTGCTCTGCCTAGTTGCCTCAGTACTGAAATTTGTACCACAGAGGGAATGTACACATAGACAAGATCATGTATCCATATGAATATTTTGAATTACTCAAACCAGGAAACTGAGGCTCAGGACAAATAATAATTCAAATTTATACAGTATTTTTAGGTTTGAAAAGCATTTTTTCATACAACAGTCCTATGAGATTGGTATTATAAAGGTAATGGGCTTTAGGCTCCCTGCTCCGCTCTGCCCAAAGGACACCCTTTGAATTGGTGCCTGGTGACTTCTGGGAAAACACAAACATTTTCTCAATGTTGAAAAGACTTGATGCTCTAATAAGATGCAGCAAACTCTAGGTGGTCCTTTGGTCCTCCCCTCATCCTTTGACAATGGCAGGTGGTCAAGGTGTTGCATTGGTTAAGGAGCCTCTTGTTCACCATCTTTCTTCTATTCAATGTATGGTTTTAATTCTCTCTCTCTGCCCTTCCTATGGGAAGCCCTCAATCCAACCCCCACTCCACCAGAAACAGTGAATCGTTCCTATGTGGTAGCCAACACGTGGGCTGGCCAAGGTGATCTTGAGACTGGATCTCAAAGCCCCAGTGCTTTTTTTGTTTTGGATTCCTTTCTGAAGCACAGATGACCCAATAGTGATCCCAAAAGGAGCTTCCAGCCTGGGAGGTAACCTTGTGAGTTCATAAGGTGTGGAAATACTGAGTCTTTCCAGTGGCACTGACTAGTAGTAGCAGGGCAGCTTCTGCTTCTGACAGGATGACCACTGACAAGGAGAGGGTTTCAGCACTGCCTGGGCTTACCAGAAGTCATGTACCTGGAGGGATTTATTTGGACACTGCAGAGTAGAAGCAAAGGTGAAAAGATAATTCAGCAAACCATGTTTTGATGTTCTAAATATCATTCTCCAAGTAGAGTACAACAGTAGTTATAAGTTATTTCTTCTTGTTTCAGTTTTTTCTTTCGGTGAAAGCATGAGAGTTATGTGTGTTAGGCATTTATTTTGTAAAGAAATAAATAACTGTCCTATACTTGATCTACACTGTACATTGCATGCTTTCTACTTCTCACTTTCGGGAAAACCCAAAGCTATATCTTGGCTTAAACTAATTTCCTTTGTGGCTCTAGGGTTGGATTATAAAGCACCAGAAGGTGGGATAAGAGAGATCCTGACTTCTCTCTTTAGAGAGCAAGGCAGCCCCTGAACCTGGTCTTCTCAAGCATGGGTCCATTGAGCTGAGAGGGGCCTTTTTATGGTGGACACGGTAAGCCCCCCAGGGTCTCTCCCCCTACCCCTCCCCCCCCACTCAGCAGCAGCAATTGATATTATTACACAAGCATCGTCTTTACTTTCCAAGATTAAGTGACTTAGTTAGGATCACAATTAGAACCAGGACTTGACCCTTGTACTCCAAAATTAGCATTATTACTACTACACAATGTTCTTGTTTTTTCACAGGTGAAGATGGGGTGTCATGGTGAGAACAGAGAAGTGTTGGACTCAGAGTGCAGACTGCCCAGGATGGACCCAAAAGCATGTGAGCCCCACGTGGTTCAGTGTTGTCTCTAGCCATAGTACTGACTCAGCTTGCTGCTCTCTGTTTTGCTTCTGTCCACAGTCAGCATGCTGAGAGTTCCTGCTAAGGCATAAGTGCCTAACCTCTCTTCCTCTCTGCTCACCCAGTGCTATTTACTTGGTGAATCCCAGTGCATATAGTTTTACTTTCTATAGAAAAGTCATCCCTTGTCACCTTTATCACCAGAATCAGGAATTGAGTTGGCAAAGATCACAGGATTAGAGACTTGTTGATAGAAGCCACCTTAAGAGTAGTAAGTAGCACAGTTGGAAATTGGAATAAAAGCCTGACTTGGACAGTCTCATTACTTTGTCTCTCCTCATATATAGAAAGAGGGGGTTAGATTCAATGACCTTTCAACTTTGGTACAGTTCTAAGAATGAAGGTTCTATTAGCACATTCTAAGTTCCAGTCTCTGGAAGACAGCCCATTCACCCCACGTTAGAGTTCTAAGAGCCTAATAAACCAAGATCAGTCCTGGAACAGAGGTTCCACTGAAAGACAGTTTTGTTTTACACTTAGTATGTGTACTCACAGAGGTAATCTCTCCTGAGAGTTCTGATTCATTTTTTTTTTCAGGAATTGAAAAGTCACAAGTACTTCATTTCCTGGACTGGACAGTGTGTGCTACATCTGGTCCTTAATTTAAATCTTAGTAACTGAGGAACAGTGAGCTCACACTAGGTTGGAGTGGGATTGCAGGTCATTTTGGAAGTGAAATGAGTAATGGGCTTCCTAATTGGGTGTCCATACAATAGGAGGGGGGAGGTTTCAGTTGATTGATTGCAACACTCTTTTGATGCCAAGAATCCTGGAAATCCCTTGGGTAATTAAGATAATTAATTACCCTGAATACCCTTAAAGGGCAACCAGGGTTGATTTCAGAAAGGAAGGAAAGCTTAAGTGTCTGTGAGGGAGGTAGGAGTTCTGAAGACTGTCACCAGGATGAGAAGTTGGGGGACTCTGAGTTTTCCTTCTCTTTGTCACCAAGTGGAAGTAATAGACTCCAGCTCAGTCTCTGCACTGACAGGATAATGGTAATTATCGCAGGGTGCCCTGGGGTAATCAATGAATACTGCTTAGATGCCTGAGATCCCGGAATAAAAAAGTGCCATAAGAATGATGAACTCATAAATTTCACTGATTATTTTTGTGGACTATCTACATACTTTTGTTGTTGTACAGTCATTTCCAGTCTTGTCCGATTCTCCGTGACCCCATTTGGGATTTTCTTAGCAAAGATATAGGAGCGGTTTGCCTTTTCCTTCTCCAATTCATTTTACAGATGGGGACACTGAGGCAAACAGGATTAAGTGACTTGCTCAAGATAACACAGTAAGTGTCTGAGGCACATTTGAGCTCAGGAAGATGAGTCTTCCTGTCTCCAGGCTCAGCACTATCATCTGCTCTACCTAGCTGCTCCCCACATATATAACTACATATTAATCTACATATACACACATACATTACCCTCTCTGTGTGTGTATATATGTACATACATACATATACATGTATGTACAAAAATATGTATATATACACTGACACCTACATACATGTTAAAATATGATACATCATATACATACATAAACACATAGAAAATATGTTATATATTATATATAATTTATATGTTATACTTATGTATTATATTTTATATTAATAATATTATATATGTATATAATTATATAGTTATATATTTATATTTACATAAATATGTCATGTCTATCTAGTATGTCCGTATCAGCGTGACCATTCCCAATCCATGCCATCTGTCCCCTAGTTATAATTTTCGTCTTCACTATTCCCCCAGGCCTCTGTGCCACTTTCCAGCCATCTGCCTGCTGTGCTGCTGTGTCAGACCCTCGTCCCCATCTCTCCTGCCTATGTGGACTTCTCCCTCAGGAAGCTGAGCTCTAATAGGTGAGCCTTCACTTTATTTTGCCTAGTAACAGGCCTCCCCATCACGTCCTGGCCATTTCTAATCCTTCTGCTGCAGAAGCCCACACCTCAGCCTCTTCTGGTTTCTAGTTGCATTGTATGTCTTGCCTGACTCCTTTAGAACTCAAGCTTGGCCCACTCCAAGGAACTAGCTTGCTTGCTTGCACTTGCACCCTTAGAGCTTAGCACAGTGTAAGTGCTTAACAAGTATTTTTATTATTCATTCATTTAGATATCATACCTTGCAGTCAGAAAGATCTCCAAGTCTTGTCTTGCACGTATCGCCTGTGTAAAGCTCAGCGAGTCACTTCACTTCTCAAAAGCTATGCAGTGGCCTTGAGAAAAGGACTTCTGCCCATGTTTGGCATAACACGTGGGCGGACAAGTATGTAAAAGAACACAAACCATGCAAATTGGAAAGGGAGAGGAGAGAGGACTGGTGTGTGGCAGGAATATATTGGAACTGAGAGCATGCTGAGTTGTGAGGGTGAAGCCCAGATAATAGCTCCTTTCTTTCTCTTTTTTTCCCCAGAGCATAGCACTAGGGAAATTTCCACTTAGAGTTTAAATCTTAATTACTTAATTCAGCAACAATCCCCCCAGCCTACCCCCTACACCACCTGGGGCTCAGGGGATAGAGAAAGGAAGAAGTAGGTGACCCTGCCCGCAAGCCTCATCACAGCCTTTCTGCCTTATTTGAATATTTATCTGCATTTCCACATTACTTGATAGTGCTTGTAAATTACATGGCCATGAACAGTGATTTTTGCCTAACCCTCTAAGTATACAATTTAAGATTGAGAAAAAGGAAGCTAGCCCATGAGAAAAGAAACATCTGAGGGTCTTATCCTTATGGAGCTTCTCTGGATTCAGTCTAGCAGGGGAATATGGCATACATACAAATAATGCTATTCAAAATAGAGCTTTGTTATCGCCTTCATTAGATTTTGAGATCCTCAAGGGAAAGGACTATATTTTGCCTTTCTTTATATCACTAGTGCTTAGCATGGGACCTGATACATAGTAGGCCTTACTTGTTGACTGACTTTTAAATTTTTTATTATAGTAATTTTTGTCCATATCTTGTCTCCTCAATGAGATAATAAATTCCCAGAGGGTAAGAGCTATGCCTTCTTTATCTTTGTATTTTCTTTAGTGTCCATCACCCATCTCTATATATATATCCCTTCCCATATTCAACAAATGTATGTGAAATGAGTATATGATTAAATCTAATTGGGGAGCTAAGACAAATCTATTGAGATGTAAAATCGCAACATAAAACTTTGTTTCAATACATGGACCCACCACCTCATTAATGTGTATTCTTTCCAAAAGAGATCACACCCTAGCCATGACCTCTCCTCACAGTGAACGTTATGAACAAGACCACCATGAAGATTGCAGCACATGTACTAATGTCTGCTGCAGGGGATGAAGAAGTAGAGATATTCTATAAAGAACTTGGCAAAACCCTTCAGATTAAATCAGTTTATACTTTAATATTTAGTGATGTCATCACTAAGGCCATTCATCAGGTTAGCAAAAATATGTTGGAAAATGTAGCAAAATAAGGTGCAACAGGAAAAACCAAACCCATTAAAAATGCCTATTGTTCAGAACTTGATGTGCAGTCGGATGGACAGTCCATTGATCTGGGTAGGCGCTGCAAATGGACAAGGAGCTAGACATGGAACTTAAGAGAAAAAAGAGCTGGATTGCATTTGGAAAATTGCGCAACATCCTTCAGAACCCCAAATTTTTCTTTGAAACAAAAAGCAATAAAAAAAAAAAAACAACCCACCAACCCCTTCCGGTGATGCCATAGGGCTGTGAATCATGTAATAACCACAATTTCCCAAGAAGGAAGATTGCAGGTCATGCAAAGAGCAATGGGGAGATGGATGGTGAGCATACATAGCTTATAGCGTATTACCAATGACAAATTGCCCATAAGAGGCAGTATGAGAGACATAATAAAAGAGATAAGAGGCACTATGGCACAGTGGATAGAGGGCTGGATCAAGGAAAGGAGACCAGACCATCAGGTACCAGGAGCAGGAGCTCTAACTCATTCGCTTGTCACATTAGAATCTGGTTTCCCCTTGATAATATGATTTGTATAAAAGTCTCTTATGCTTACTAGCTATGTGATCAGGGACAGACCACTTAACCTTAGTGCCCCAAGCAGCTCTAAGGTTATAAATCATGGAGTGGCTGACAGCCTCTATCAGTGGAAGGGATTTGCATGATAGGAGTTCCCTTCACCAATGAAATCATAGGTCCACACTGGGGGAAGGGGATTGTGTTGGGGAAAGGGGAAAAAGTATTTATATAGTGCCTGCCACATGCCAGGAACTATGCTAAATGTTTAAAAATTTTATCTCATTTGATCAAAAAAAGGTATGCTATATAACTGGAGAAGGAAGCAAGCCAGTCCTTCAGTGAGATGAAGAGATAATGGTTGGCTGGCCTATGGGCTGTACCAGTGGACCACATGCAAAAGATGTCAAGGATGTCTCAAATAAGATGTGTGGGACAACATAAATAAAAGACGTGCAGAGCAGACCCATAGAGGGGACCTTTGGGGGAATACCCATACTGATGAGACTACAAGTCCACAGAAGTATGAGGAGGAGGAACTTTTTAGCAATTAGAACTGTTCCCAAATGGACTAGGAGACCTTAATGAATTCCCAAAAGTGTTCAAGAAGAAACTAGATGATCATCCATCAGGGATATCAATAAGGGGGGTTCTCTGTATTGAATGGGAAGGTAGACTAGCTGACTCCTAAGGTCCTGTCTTCATTATTATCATCATCCCTAGCATTTATATGGTGACTTAAAGTTTGCAAACTTTATAAATAATCTCATTTGATCCTTTGGGGGGGGGGCGGTAACAACCTTGGGAAGTAGGTATTGTTATTATCCCCATTTTACTGATGAGGAAATTGAAGCAGACAGAGGTCAAGTGACTTGTCCAGGGTCACACAGCTAGTGAGTATCTGGTCTAGAATTTGAATGCATTAAATGAAGGGCTCCATGACTATAGATCTAGCTATCTCTGGTGCCACTAAATCTCTGAATGTTCTAATAGAATGGAGCAGAGGGGAGGTAGCTGACACAACAGATATAGTACCAGACCTGGAGTCAGGAAGAGTCGACTTCAAATCCTGCTTTAAATCTATCTGTGTGACCTCTGTAAGTCGCCTTACACTTGTCTGTCTCAGTTTCTTCTTCTGTAAAATGGGGATAATAACAGGGGTTGTTGTGAGGGTCTACTGAGATAGTATTTGTAAAGTGCTTATAAATGCTATTATTGTTGTTCATTATTATTATAATCGCTGCAATTACAACCTTCCCTAGAAACAGAATCTGGATATGGTAACAACTCCAGTGCTGAAGTTTTTCCTTCCAGCACCTTGGCCAGCTGGGAAATTCTTCTCCTCCCTACCTCACCTCATCCCACTCCTGCCCCAAATGTACAGAGGCAATCTCTCAATCACTTCAAAAAAGGCTTAATGGGCATTGCTTTAGAGAAGTAATACCAGTGCTGCTATAAAGTTGTAGCTAGCAATTTCTGCCCTGGAGATGGTGGTGTGGGGTGGGGAGTAGAACCAAGTGGTAGGGAGGGTCAAGTGAACCCTAGGTGGAGGAAGCATGCGCAGGAACACCACTAAGTGTCTGAACTGCTATAACAGGAGGAAGTCCTCTTGGATGGATTCGGAGCCACTACTAGGGGCCCAGGCTGGCAGGACTGGGCGGGGGGTGGAGAAAATGCTGTCAGGCTTCTTTAAATTTTCCACCCCAGGGTTAAGCCCTGATATCCTACCCTAGTTATGGCTCCCTGTGCCTGCCAGATCACCTCCTTTAATTCTTTTCATTACTTTCTTTCTTGCATTTATATATCCTTCGTTTCTAGTTTACAATTCAACATGGTTTCCTCAGTTAAGTGAGGTGTCTCTTTCTTGACTTGGGACTGGAGAGAGGATGTAAGGAAACGAGAAAACTTTAATTACAGTGAACAGGGTTGAGATGTACGGACAGGGTGGTGGACGATGAAGTGAGCAAAAGATCATCATGAAATCGCAGCTTTTTAAAAAAGAAATAAAATGAGTATTTATTCTTAATTGTTATTTTTAAATTTTTGAGTCCCAAATTCTCTGTCTCCCTCCAGTCCCTACCCTACGCATTGAAAAAGCAATCAATATGCTATCAATTATACATATGAAATCATAAAGCCACAACTTTAGGGAAAAATGCTGCCATTTTTAATCTCACTGGTAGAAGCATAGAGAAACTCCCTCTATAGAAACAGCATTAACATCATGGATTTTGTCAAGTCCGGAAATAAATCAAAGCCATGAGTTGAAGACTAAAGCATCTTTAATTGAGATAACAAGATAGCAAACCTGCCACCCTGTGGGATGTCCAGTGGATTTCCCAACTAAAGAAACCCATGAAAGTGTTTGTATAGTTTTAGGAAGAGAGGAGAGGAGGCAGCAAGAGAGAGCAAGGTCTGGTCATGAGTCCCCTTGGCAATCTGGATAAGAAAAGTCACTTCGTTCTAGCTGCCAAGAATCCCAATGGAAGGGGGGCAAGGATACTAGAAGCTGAGATCCAGCTTTAGCTGGGTTCCCCATAAGGCAACATCTCTGAGTAAAGGGACCTAGGCTGTGGTTCAGCTCAACTTAATCAAGAATATTTATCTTAAGAGTAGGAATGTAAGCACATTATTGAAATTCTGACATTACAAGGATCATTTAAGAGAGTGGCAGTCCATATTACATTTGGTATTAATAATTGTCATTATATTAACAATATTCTGTCAATCTAAAGTCAAGGAACTTGTCTCCTAGCTGCTACTTGTGTGATGTTGAATGCATCCTCAGTCTAACAGATGTGTACTTTTAACGTTTAATGGGTGGCTTTCTGGTGGTGGTGGAAAATGTAGGCAGAACACCCTTTTTTAGTTTAATCTGCATCATTAACATTCTGTCCATCACTTTATTAAGTCTAGACAAAATAATCAATACAATTTCTTGGGTTTAAATGCTTATCCTGAAATTGAACAATTGGCTCCTCTAGTTAGGATTTGATTTTTTCAGCTATCCAGTGAGGGTGTTGAAGAAAATGGGCTCTAGGTTTCCTTTCCATTCTTAACACTATGATTCTTTTAATAGAGTAGATGGCAACATGGTGTGGTGAGACTCATGGTCAATTGGAATTAGAAGACTCCGATTAGTATTCTGTCTCTGCCCTCTCTTCCCATGAGAACTTGGGCAAATCACTTAAACTCGATGGACTTGTTTCTCCATCCACGCAATGAGGGGAAGTTATTATAACTATTAATTCCTCAGATCCCTTTGAGCTATATGACCTACCATGCTCCTCCTCTCAATTTCCTCCACTACCTGCAGTGGTGAGTGTGAAAGCTTATCTAAGTCCCATTTAAGTGGTTTATCAGCAGCCAAGAAGGCACAGGTGAGGTCCCATCTTCCTTACTCCTAGAAAACAGAAGTGGGTCAAATGTTTTGGTTAGCAGTCAGTCAGTGATGAAGCAGGGCCTGGGTTCTGCAAGATAGGCTTAAAGTCTGGGCTTCCTGTACCAAGGGTAAGCCAAACACCTCCCTTTCTCATGCATTTTAATACTCTTTAGGCCATGTTTTAACTTGCAGGAGCAGCACAAGCACAGTTCCTTCCATTTTTGCCCCCTTCTTTCAGTTCTTTAGACTCAGGCTGGGGACTCCAAAAAGGAAAGGAAAAATCCCCAGGTCCATCAGCCCTTTAAATGTCAACAAACCTCTGCTGAAAATTTCAGATAAGGGACTCCAGGTGTTTCAACAAACAACAGATGCCTAACAAAGGGCAGGTGAGGTCTTCCCAAGCTGATGGAAACAACAACAATAATAACACACATAAACAAACCAGAAAGAGATAAGAACCTTTTAGAAAACCCAGGCTAAGCTGAGTCCAATGGCAGGAGTGTAAGCCTGTCAAAGGATGGCTAGACTGGAGGACAGGAAGTTGAGGGCCCCGGGCACTTAAGTGGTATCTTAATGGATTCTAGCTCCACTCTTGAAAAAGAGAAATTGGAGTCTTTATTAGATGAGAGTTTCAGGAAATGATGTCAACGGAGTTTAGGTGTTAACTGTCTACTTCCATCAAGAAGTGTGTCCTCCAGTGAAGCTGTTTTTCTCATCAGGTCTTGTTTGGGGAATGAAGCCTAGAAATCATATTGTGCAGACCTATTCCTGTTTCATTGGAATAGAGCAGTGGACTTGGATTCAAGAAAACCTGATTCTGCCTTACTAGCTATGAGCAAGTCACATAACCCCTATCTACCTCAATGCCCTCATCTATAAAATGGGGAGGATAACAGCATCCAACTTTCAGGGTTGTTTTGAAGATAATTTGTTGTTTAGCCATTTCAGTCACGTCTAACTCTCTGTGATCCCATTTGGGATTTTCTTGGCAAAGATACTGAAGTGGTTTACCATTTTCTTCTCCAGTTAATTTTATAGATGAGGAAACTGAGGTAGACAGGGGTTAAGTGATTTGCCCAGTTCCATAGCTAATAAGTCTGAGTCTGGATTAGAACTCAGGAAGATTAATCTTCCTGCCTCCAGGTCTGCATCTACTTTGCTTCCTTCCTATGGGGATAAAATGAGATAATATTTGTAAATCCCACCACAAATCTTAAAGTTCTGTGTAAATGTTACCTACTATTATTATTACCAGTAGGGCAGCTAAGTGGCAGTAGATAGTGCTGGAGGCCTAGAATTAGGAAGTCTCATCTTCCAGAGTTCAAATCTGGCCTCAGGTACTTACTAGCTGGGCAAGTCACTTTACCTCTGTTTACCTCAGTTTCCTCTTCTGCAAAATGAGCTGGAGAAGGAAGGGGAAACCACCCCAGTATCTTTGCCAAGAAAACTCCAAATGGGGTCACAGAGAGTTGAACATGACTGAACAACAACATTGGGTACTACAAAAGAGAAAGCCAAAACCCAGAGAGGTAAGATAGGGTAGTCCCCTCAGATCCCCCTGGCAAAGCCAGGACCAGAGTCCCTTCCCATTACTCTCAGTCCAGTCATCTTTCTCTTAGACCAAACTGTCTCTATTATCCTTTTTTCTACCTTTCCCTCCCCCAACCAAGGAAACCTTTCCTTGCCTTTCCCTATCCCCTATTTCCAGTACTTTAAACCTTTTAGAGGAAGGAAATTGGGAAAGAATGGAAAAGAAAAAGGCAGGAAAAGAGAACATGTGAATAATAGTAGCTGACATTTAAAGCATGCAAAGTGCTTTACATAAATTATCTCATTTGAGCCTCACCACCACAAGCAACAGATAAGTGTAATGTATCATTAGCCCCATTTTACAAATAAAGAAGCTCAGAGGTTGAGGTAACCAGCCCAAAGATCTGACCTAGTTGGTGCTAAAGCCCTATTTGGAAACTTCAAATCTACTATGACTCAACTCCCAGAATGATGTGCATTTTCCTGAAAACAGAGGGAAAACTCAAAACAATCCAAGTCATTTCTTTACATCTTATACATCTAACCTCTTTTCTCTTCTGTTTTCTGTTTTCTCTTCCTCTCTGTTAGATCTATGAATTTCCGTTTTGTCTTTATCTCTACTTTCAACTCAAAAAAAAAAAAAAAAGGCCAAGATCTCCCATTCCATCATCTCCAGTCATCCTGATCTATATCTGACCACTGGCCCCAGATGGCTCAGGAGGACAAAGAGAGTCTAGTGACTTTGCACAGCCTCCCTCACTTAAATCCAATTCACTTGCATGTCATGGCATCGCCTTCCTGATGTCATGGTCCTCTTCCAGAACTAAGGACAAGCAACAAAAAACAACTTGTAGCTCAATCAAGTCTCATTATGAATAGCAGCACCTCAAGTGGAACCACAA
Organism: Notamacropus eugenii; assembly: GCF_028372415.1. Taxonomy (NCBI): domain Eukaryota; kingdom Metazoa; phylum Chordata; class Mammalia; order Diprotodontia; family Macropodidae; genus Notamacropus; species Notamacropus eugenii. Next base: position 198,472,050 of record NC_092876.1, on the reverse strand, counting down.
CAGATGTCCAGACCTCTATTTATCTCAAGCAACGTTGGAGACCACAGGATTTCAAAACCATAGAAGCTTTTATACCATTTCAGTTCCATATTTGTGTATAATAGACAATGTCCCTAAAGTCTTAGTTCACCTTGAAGCATTATTATTGTTGTTCAGTCATGTCCAACTATTCCTGACCCTGCATGCAGGTTTTCTTGGAAAAGACATTGGAATGGTTTGCCGTTTCCTTCTCTAATAGGTTGAGGCAAACAGAAGGTAAGTGACTTGTCCAGGGTCCCACAGCTAGTGAACATTTGAAAATGGCTTTGAACTCAGGTCTTCCTGACTCCAGCCCAGTGCTGAATGCACTGAACCAACTTGTTGCCTCTTTAAGCATTATTAATTACTTTAATAGCTTAATCATTTTAAATTTTGATAGCTAAAAAGGGTACTAAGGCTTTTAAAATATAGTATAATATATGTTTAAAGCAACTTTTGTAAAAAGAAATTCAAAATAATTGAAGAACGAATATGCACTGAACCACCTAATTGCCTCTTTAAACATTAATTAATTTACATTAATTAATAGCTTAATAGTTTTAAATTTTGGTAGCTAAGAAGAGTACTAAGGTTTTTGGAATATAGTACAGTATATGTGTGTATTTTTTAAAGCAACTTTTGTAAAAAAAAAATTCAATGTAGTTAAAGACCAAATGGGAAAATGTGTTCATTTTTCCCTCTTGATGTGACAGTTGTATGTTATACTTCTTTGCATGCCAGACAAACAGAATGTTCACTTTGAGATCTTATCCCTCCAAAGTTACGATCTTTCCAAGGGTGTGTAAATATTCTCTTAAAAATTCTGCTATGACCTTTTGTTCCTTATTCTGATTTTTTTTTTTTTGGCTGTACGTGGCCTTGCACATCTGCACTCTTCCTCAGTCAGCTCCTTTTCAGAGGAATTTCTCAATTCTTCTGCGCCAGGCTTTCCACATCTGGACATCTCTCCCTCATAAATCTATCTCCTTTGCTGGGTAGGAGACAGATGCCCACTGCTGCATTCTGCCCCCACCATGCCCTCATCTCTCTAGTGCCCTCACTGACAGTAGGTCCAGGTGGGTGGGTCTAATTAAAAATGCCATGCACTCAAAACAAATTTAGACATCAAAAGAAAAAATGCTTTGCCAAAAATGTGGCATGTAAACATATTATATAACATTCTGTTGTGCTACTCAACGTTTGTACAGTTTCTTGTTCATCATAATGGGACTTGGTCTCGACTTCTTCCTAGCTCTTGATGAACAATACCAAAGGGAAAAAAATGCCTTAACCAAACTTTTTTATGAAAAGGACACTTTCCTGTCACATTCTCTTTCTGGGCCAGGTAAGACCTGCCTAACTGAGGCGCCATTTTCTGATACTCTATATGAGCCTCCACAGTCTGTCTTCTGGACACTTGACATTCTTTCCCTTCATGTACTCTCCATTCTAGTTAAATTGGTCTGCTAGCTGTTCTCCATAAACAATGTCCCATCACCTAGTTCCTTATCTTGGCACAGGTAGCCTTTCAAGGTTGGAATATATTCTTCCTTATCTTCCCCCCACCCTTCCTAGAATTATAATCCCCACCCATTTTCAAAGTATAACTTAGACATCAACCCTTATAGAAGGCTTCTTCTAACTCCCTTAGTTTTTAACACTATCTCCTTCTTGAAATTTGTATTATGTGTGCCCATGTGTCCTCTCAGTAGAATGTAAGCTTCTTGGCATCAGGGACTGTATGGTGAGTTTTAATGGTTTTTCTGTATAGTGTCTTTGCATCCCTGGGGCCTAGCATTGTGTTTTTAGGTACAGTAGGCCCTCAGTAAATGTGAAGGCTAAAGATAGATGAGATTAAGAGCATGAAAAGGTATGACTGCAACTCTAATGCATGATAGAATCTTTCCATCTCCTGACACTCCTATATGTCATTTGGGAACCTAGCTTAGGGGTTACAAAATAAACCATAAGAGAAAGGAACCAAAGCTGGGATATTGTAGTTGTTTTCTGCTTATTGGTTTTTTTCTCTCCTTTTTCATAAAAGCAGTTGAGCGATGTTTTCATCACTGGCTCACCTTGACAATTTCTCTGACTTCCGAGTTTCTCCCACTCTTGTTCTCCATACCGCTACCAGTTCAATATGCTTGCTTTGTGCATCTTTGTCACCATCCTGCATTGTATGACTACTCAGCTGCCAGCAATGACTTTTCCTGGAATGAGAGATTTTGAAAAAGTATTTGAGAAGAGAAAACAATGTTGCTGTTCTTGAGAATAACTGCCCTTGGCCCGGGTTAGTCAAAAAGGATAAATTAGGAGAGGAAAGAGGGGTTATAGAGAGCCCATTTTTTTTTATATAATGAGTACATGGAGTACTTATTTTTTTTAGCGTTTTTATTTAAAGTTTTGAGCTCCAAATTTTATCCCTCCCTCCCTCTCCTCTCCTGCCGCAATCAGATACAGGTTATCATATGCAATTATGTAAAACATCCCCAAATTAGTCATTTTGTACAAGGAGATACAAATAAAAGAAAAGAAAGAAAGTGAAAAGTAGTATGCTTTAGTCTATATTCAGTTAATATCAGTTCTTTCTTGGGAGGCAGATAGTATACCTCATCATTAGTCCTTTGGGATTGCCTTGGATCATTGTATTCCTGAGAATAGTTAAGTTTATTCCCATCAAACGATGTTGCTGTTACTGTAAACAACATTCTGGTTCTGTTCACTTCACCAGGCATCAGTTCTCCTAAGTTTTTTAAGGTTTTCATAAAATTATCCTGCTTGCCATTTCTTACGGCACTATAATATTCTCTTACAATCTTATACCACAGCTTGTTTAGTCATTCCTCAAGTGATGACATCCCTTTGATTTCCAATTCTTAGTCACCCCAAAAAGCTGCTATAAATACTTTTGTATAACAGGTCCTTTTCCCTTTTTCTTGGATATCTTTGGGATATAAACTTAGTGATATTGCTGGGTCAAATGGTATGCACAGCTTTGTTGCCCTTTGGTCATAGTTTCAAGTTGTTCTTTAGAATGGTGGTATTAGTTCACAACTCCACCAACAGTGCATTAGTGTCCCAGTTTTCCTGCATCCCCTCCAACATCCAGCATTTTCCATTTTTGTCATATTAGAGGTAAACTTTAAAGGAAAATTATAGGTATAACAAACACAAAGTTGTGAAAGAATGCCCCAGCCAGAGTAAAAAATTGCCATGCCATCGTACAGATGCAGCATAATGGGCAGTTACTGAGAACTGTATCACAACAAGTAAACACCTATATCACACTGCAGGGAGAAATTAAAATGATTATCATTTTTAACAATTTACTATTCCTTCCATTCCCTCAAGCATTAAAATTAGACAATCTATCATCAGATATAAAGATAAAATTGGGAATATTAAGTCTTAGCCCTGACTATGGGAAACAGAGGATCATATGGAAAAATATGTAGTCATGTGGTGGAGGCAGCCGGGTGGTGTACTGGATAGAGCAATGGGCCTGCAGTCAGGAAGACCTGAGTTTAACTCCCCCACCCCTGGAAGCACTCTCCCCTCTCCTCTCTTACCTACTGACCTGGCTTTCTTTAAGTTCCAGACAAAATCCCTCCTTCTACATGAAGCCTTTTCCAACCCCTGTTAATTTCAGGGCTTTCCTTCTGCCAATGTTTATTTTTTTATATTTTTATATTTACTATTAAATATATTTTATATTTATTATTTTTATATTGATCACATATATTGCTTCCTTTGTATGTATTTGTTGGCACATTGGCTTCCTCTTTAGGTCATAAGCTGCTTGAAGTCAGGAACTGTCTTTTGCCTCTTTTTGTATCCCCGGTGCTTAGTACAGTCCCTGGTACATAATAGGCACTCAGATATTTACCAGGTGTGTGACCCTGGGCAAATTACTTAGGTTTTATTTGTCTCAGTTTTCTTGACCATAAAATGGGGATAAAAATAGCTTCTACCTTGAAAATCAGACGATGTACATAGACCCAGACTCTGAAGGTACTTTAGAGATTAGGTGTAAGGAACCAACCTCTTAAACAAAGAATTCTCAAATCTCCTGAGTCACTCCTTTAAAATAGGACCAGCAGCAACCATAGAAAGACTTTCCCCACCTTGTTGTTCAAATGTGTCTGGCTCTTTGTGACCCCATTTGGGATTTTCTTGGCAAAGATTTTGGAGTGGTTTGCCATTTCCTTCTCCAGCTCATTTTACAGATGGGGAAACTGAGACAAACAGGGTTAAGTGACTTGCCCAGGGTAGTAGTGTTTGATGCTGTATTTGAACTCATGAAGATGAGTTTTCCTGATTCTAGGCCCAGCTCTCTATAATTTCAATCTCAACTAGCCACCAGTTCCCTAGGAATCTCTCTGCACTACCTCCCCCACTAGCATGAGTCAGCATCAGTCCCCAGGTACAGGCTCCTAGATCCTTACCCATACCCCATGTCTGGTTCTGTCTAACCCAGAAAAGGGCCCTATAAAAACCTACTGGACTTCACTGGTTTGTGTGTTGAAGCCAATTCTACCCAGGCCTCAGTGGGCCTGACCTGTTTCTTCCCTTCCTTACTGTTCTTTACTGTCCATTCAAATTAATGTTGAAATCTGAGCAATAAGACATTCTTTATCCACAGGGTCTTTCCTATGAATGGATGGTGAAATTCTTTTAAATCACTTAGTCAACAAACATTTATTAAGCACTTGCTGTATTCCAGGCATTGTGCTAAGGACAAAGAAAAGGCAAAAATGAGCTCTCAATGAGCTCACTCTACTTGGGGGACAATATAAAAGCAATAATGCACAAATAAGCGTATACAGAATAAATTGGAGACAATTAACAGGAGGAAGGAATTAACGACAGTAAGAGGGATCATAGACCATAGGATTTTAGCTGGGACTTGAAGGATGCTGGGAGACAGAGATGAGGGGAGAATGAATTCCAGGCATGGGGAATAGCCAGTAAAAATGAGGGAGTCTGATGATGGAATATCCAGAGTCACTGGAAGGCAGAACATGGGGAGGTAGCGAAGGTATAAGAAGACTGAAAAATTAGGAGGGGGCCAGGTTATTAAGGACTTCACATCTGATTCTTGTGATGATAAGAAGTCACTGGAGTTTGTTAAATGGTTAGATTGGCAGGTGGGAGGTGAGATGGTCACAGATACAGCTTAGGAAGATCCCTCTGGCAGCTGAGTGGAGGAAAAGGCAATGAGGTCCTACACCAGCGTGGTGGCAGGGTCAGAGGATAGAAGGGAGCTTCTATCAAAGATGTTACAAGAGCAAAATCCACAGGCTTTGGCAAAAGATTGGATATGGGGGTGGGGTGAAAGAGAATGAGGAGCTGAGGATGTGCATCTGGGTGACTGAGAGGATGGTGGCACCCTCAGCAGCAATATGGAAGTTCAGAAGAGGGGAGGATTTAGGAGTAAAGACACGTGTTTAAATGTGTAAGTTTAGATGTCCAACAGGCAGTTGGAAATGCAAAAGTGGAGACAGAGAGGGAGACTAAGACTGGATAAGTGGATCTGAAAATCATCAACATAGGAATGATAATTGAAACCATGGAATAAGCCTGGAATAGCCAGTCTTCCCCCTCTGCCTTGAACAAAGACACCCAAGAGGAGAAGTCCAAATCTCCTGAGTCACTGTCAAAATAAATGTTACAATAAATGGTACAAAATAAATAAAACTTAATTGGAGGAACACCAGCAGTGGAGAAAACCAGGGAATTCTTCATCTAGACACTAATGCTGGAGCTGAGCTTTGAAGGAATCTAGGGAGTCTAAGAAGTGAGGAGGGAGGGCATTCTAGCCTTGGAAAACAGCCATGGCAAGGACTAGAGATCAAGCCTGGATTGTCATGTGGAAGGGACAGCAAGAAGACCAGGCTGGTGACCTGTGGGGTTCCTTCTGTCTCTGAGATGTTGTGACTCCAAAACACATTTTATCTATCACAAACATGTGGTACTCATG